>NW_006784763.1:4292968-4325076 GCF_000442215.2 Lipotes vexillifer | reverse complement strand
TGGGATAAACCCCACTTGATCATGGTGTGTGATCCTTTTAATGTGCTGTTGGATTCTGTTTGCTAGTATTTTGTTGAGGATTTTTGCCTCTGTGTTCATCAGTGTTTTATTGGCCTGCAGTTTCCTTTTTTGTGACATCTTTGTCTGGCTTTGGTGTCAGCGTGATGGTGATGAGTTTGGGAGTGTTCCTCCTTCTGCTATATTTTGGACGAGTTTGAGAAAGATAGGTGTTAGCCGTTCTCTAAATATTTGATAAAATTCGCCTGTGAAGCCATCTGGTCCTGGGCTTTTCTTTGTTGGAAGATTTTTAATCACAGTTTCAATTTCAGTGCTTGTGATTGGTCTGTTCATATTTTATATTTCTTCATGGTTCAGTGTTGGAAGGTTATACTTTTCTAAGAATTTGTCTATTTCTTCCAGGTTGTCCATTTTATTGGCATATACTTGCTTGTAGTAATCTCTCATGATCTTTTCTATTTCTGCAGTGTCCGTTGTTACTTCTCCTTTTTCATTTCTAATTCTGTTGATTTGAGTCTTCTCCCTTTTTTCTCTTGATGAGTCTGGCTAATGGTTTATCAATTTTGTTTATCTTCTCAAAGAACAAGCTTTTAGTTTTATTGATGTTTGCTATTGTTTCCTTCATTTCTTTCTGATCCAATCTTTATGATTTCTTTCCTTCTGCTAACTTTGGGGATTTTTTGTTCTTCTTTCTGTAATTGCTTTAGGTGTAAGGTTAGGTTGTTTATTTGAGATTTTTCATGTTTCTTGAGATAGGATTTTATTGCTATAAACTCCCCTCTTAGAACTGCTTTTTGTGCATCCCATAGGTTTTGGGTCATCGTGTTTTCACTGTCATTTGTTTCTAGGTAGTTTTGGATTTCCTGTTTGATTTCTTCAGTGATCTCTTAATTATTAAGTAGGATATTGTTTAGCCTCCATGTGATTGTATTTTTTACAGAGTTTTTCCTGTAATTGATATCTAGTCTCATAGCATTGTGGTTGGAAGAGAAACCTGATACAATTTCAGTTTTCTTAAATTTACCAAGGCTTGATTTGTGACCCAAGAAATGATCTATCCTGGAGAATGTTCCATGAGCACTTGATAAGATAGTGTATTCTGTTGTTTTTGGATGGAATGTCCTATAAATATCAGTTAAGTCCAACTGGTCTAATGTGTCATTTAAAGCTTGTGTTTCCTTATTTATTTTCATTTTGAATGATCTAACCATTGGTGAAATTGGGGTCTTAAGGTCCCCTACTATTATTGTGTTTCTGTCTATTTCCCCTTTTATAGCTGTTAGCATTTGCCTTATGTATTGAGGTGTTCCTATGTTTGGTGCATAAATATTTACAACTGTTGTATCTTCTCCTTAGGTTGATCCCTTGATCTTTATGTAGTGTCCTTCTTTGTCTATTTTAATAGTCTTTATTTTAAATTTTATTTTGTCTGATATGAGAATTGCTACTCCAGCTTTCTTTTGATTTCCATTTGCATGGAATATCTTTTTCTGTCCCCTCACTTTCAGTCTGTATGTGTCCCTAGGCCTGAAGTGGGTCTCTTGTAGACAGCATATATACAAGTCTTTTTTTTTTTGTATCTATTCAGCCAGTCTATGCCTTTTGGTTGGAGCATTTAATCCCTTTATATTTATGGTAATTATCTATACGTATGTTCCTATTACCATTTTCTTAATTGTTTTGGGTTTGTTATTGTAGGTCTTTTCCATCTCTTGTGTTTCCTGCCTAGAGAAGTTCCTTTAGCATTTGTTGTAAAGCTGGCTTGGTGGTTCTGAATTTTCTTAGCTTTTGCTAGTCTGTAAAGCTGTTGATTTCTCCATCGAATCTGAATAAGATCCTTGCTGGATAAAGTAATCTTGGTTGTAAGTTCTTCCCTTTCATCACTTTAAATATGTCCTGCCACTCCCTTCTGGCTTGCAGAGTTTCTGTGGAAAGATCAGCTGTTAACCCTATGGGGTTTCCCTTGTATGTCATTTGTTGCTTTTCCCTTGCTGCTTTTAATATTTTTTCTTTGTATTTATTTTTTGGTAGTTTGATTAATATGTGTCTTGTGTTTTTCCTAGGGTTTATCCTGTATGGGACTCTCTGTGCTTCCTGGACTTGATTGACTATTTCCTTTCCTATGTTAGGGTAGTTTTCAACTATAATCTCTTCAAATATCTTCTCAGACCCTTTCTTTTTCTCTTCTTCTTCTGGAACCCCTATATTTCGAATATTGTTGCATTTAATATTTCCCCAGAGGTCTCTGAGACTGTCCTCAATTCTTTTCATTGGTTTTTCTTTATTCTGCTCTTCAGCACTTATTTCCACTATTTTATCATCCAGGTTACTTATCTGTTCTTCTGCCCCAGTTATTCTGCTATTGATTCCTTCCAGAGAATTTTTAATTTCATTTATTGGTCATCATTGTTTGTTTGCTCTTTAGTCCTTCTAGGTCCTTGTTAAACGTTTCTTGTATTTTCTCCATTCTATTTCCAAGATTTTGGATCATCTTTATTATCATTACTCTGAATTCTTTTTTAGGTAGACTGCCTATTTCCTCTTCATTTGTTTTGTCTGGTGGGTTTTTACCTTGCTCCTTCATCTGTTCCATATTTCTCTGTCTTCTCATTTTGTTTAACTTACTGTGTTTGGGGTCTCCTTTTTGCCGGCTGCAGGTTTGTAGTTCCCGTTGTTTTGGTGTCTGCCCCCCATGGGTAAGGCTGGTTCAGTATGTTGTGTATAGGCTTCCTGGTGGAGGGGTCTGGTGCCTGTGTTCTAGTGGATGAGCCTGGATCTTGTCCTTCTGGTGGGCAGGGCTGCATCCAGTGGTGTGTTTTGAGGTGTCTGTGGACTTAGTATGACTTTAGTCAGCCTGTCTGCTATTGGGTGAGGTTGTGTTCCTGTCTTGCTAGTTGTTTGGCATGGGGCATTGCAACACTGGAATTTGCTGGCCGTTGGGTGGAGCTGGGTCTTAGCATTGAGATGGAGATCTCTGGGAGAGCTCTCACTGATTGATATTACGTGGGGCCAGAAGGTCTCTGGTGGTCCAATATCCTGGACTCGGATCTCTCACCTCAGGGCTCAGGCCTGACACCTCGAGCACCATGACCCTGCCAGCCACACAACTTGGAAGAAAAAAAAGAAAAAAAAAAAAGAGCAGATAGAACCCCAAATAAATGGTAAAAGCAAAACTAAATAGACAAAAATCACACAAGGAAACATACACATACACACTCACAAAAAGAGAAAAGAGGAAGAAAATTTTTAAAAATATATAAAAATATAATAAAATAAAAAAAAGAAGAGAGCAACCAAACCAATAAACAAATCCACCAATGATAACAAGCACTAAAACCTAAGGTAACATAAACATAAAAACCAGAAACAAATCAGATGCAGTAAGAACCCCAAGTCTACACTTGCTCCCACAGTACACTGCCTCAATTTTGGGTTGATTCGTTGTCTATTCAGGTATTCCACAGATTCAGAGCTCCTCAAGTTAATTGTGGGGATTTGATTTGCTGCTCCTGAGGCTACACGAAAAAGTTTCCCTTTCTCTTCTTTGTTCGCACAGCTCCTGGGCTTCAGCTTTGATTTTGGCCCTGCCTCTGCGTGTAGGTTACCCTCAGGCATCTGTTCCCACCCAAACAGGACGGGGTTAAAGCAGTGGTTGATTAGGGGGCTCTGGCTCACTCAGGCCATGGGGAGGGAGGGGTACGGTAGTCATAATTGGAATGTGGGGTGAGCCTGTGGTGGCAGAGGCCGATGTAACATTGCAACAGCCTGAGGCGAGCGGTGTGTTCTCCCGGGGAAATTGTCCCTGGATCTCGGGACCCTGGCAGTGGCAGCCTGCACAGGCTCCTGGGGGCGGGGGTGTGGGTAGTGACCTGTGCTTGCACAAAGGATTCTTGGTGCCAGTGGTGGCAGCATTAGCATTTCATGCCCATCTCTGGAGTCCGGGCTGATAGCCGCGGTTCGTGCCCATCTCTGGATCTCGCAGTGCTAGGCAGTGCTCTGCCTTCTGTGGGCTCATGGAGCAGGAATCCCCTCTCCTCATGCACCCCGAAACAGTGGTCTCTTGCCTCTTCGGCAGCTCCAGACTTTTTCTCGGACTCCCTCCTGGCTAGCTGTGGCGCACTAGCCCCCTTCAGGCTGTGTTCATGCAGCCAACCCCAGTCCTCTCCCAGGTATCCAACCTCCAAAGCCCGACTCTCAGCTCGCAGCCCCGCCTGCCCCGGCGGGCGAGCACACAAGCCTCTCGGGCTGGTGAGTGCCGGTCGGCACCGATCCTCTGTGCGGGAATCTCTCCGCTTTGCCCTCCGCACCCCCGTTGCTGCGCTGTCCTCCGCGGCTATGAAGTTTCCCCACTGCCCACCTCCCGTCTCTACCTGTGAAGGGGCTTCCTAGCATGTGGAAACTTTTCCTCCTTCACAGCTCCCTCCCAGAGCTGCAGGTCCCATCCCTATTCTTTCGTCTCTGTTTTTTCTTCTTTTCTTTTGCCCTGCCCAGGTACGTGGGGAGTTTCTTGCCTTTTGGGAGGTCTGAGGTCTTCTGCCAGCGTTCAGTAGGTGTTCTGTAGGAGTTGTTCCACATGTAGATGTATTTCTGATGTATTTGTGGGGAGGAAGGTGATCTCCACATCTTACTCCTCTGCCATCTTGAAGGTCTCCCAAGTTTTCTGATTTTGACATTGTAGTTTTATGAAGGCCAGGCAAGCCATAAAAACTAGAAGCTTTTCTGGGGCTACTTGATTTGGAGCAGTGTGTACAAAATTTCCATGTCCAAGAGTGATGTTGAAAAGAACCCTCAACTCAGTGACAAATATTTGAGGAAGGCCAACATCACAGCTAATCTATGGTTGTGATACTGTTGGAACAGACAACAAACAAACAGACTAGCCAGATATTTAACAGAAAGATCTGAAGAATGATATAGCTATTGTGGGCATTGATAAGTTTCCATACATACATGGATGTCTGGAAAGCTGCATACATACTCAAGGCTATGTTTACTATAGCAGAAACTAAAGATGACTCTAGCTATCTACCTACCCTAGGCTGAACACAAAGCCTTGAACACCTACAGAGGAGAAACAAAACAGCCCAGCAGAAAGAAAAATCTGAGATAGACTTGTAAGCTGTCTAAGCATTGAATGGATCACCCAGTTTTCACATAGATCTGTTAGTAATGGGTGGAAACTTTATTGATTCAAGATGTTCAAGAACAACCTCAGACCAATCACTGACTGACATCTGTGCTCTGATGGCACAGAGGTGACACCTAGGAAGCCAGGATTAACACAGAAAAAGAAAACATTCGTGGAAAAAAGGCAGTACTATAGAGGCAGAAAACAAAAAAAACTAGCCTGGGGCTTGTGGCAGACATTGGATTTCCTGTTGTTTGTGTTCCCCCAAAATTCATATATTGAAATTCTAATGCCCAGGAGATGGTATTAGGAGGTGTGCCTTTGGAAGGTGCTTAGGTCGTGAGGGTGGAACCATCATGAATGGGATTATTATTCTTATAAAAGTGACCACACAGAGTTCCCTAGCCCCTTCCACCCTGTGAGATTATAGTGAAAAGATGGCCACTTAAGAAACATACACTCATCAGACACCAAATCTGTCTTCACCTTGATCTTAGATTTCCTAGCCTCCAGAACTTTGAAAAATAAATGTTTGTCGTTATTAAGCCACATAGTTTATGGTATTGCTATAGCAGCTCGAATGGACTAAGACAGGACTGACCACAAAGTTCTAAAACTAGATTGTGCTGAAGGTTGCACAGCTCTGTACATTTACTAAAAACATTGAATTTCACTGAAATGGGTAAATTTTATGGTATGTAAATTGTACTTCCATATAGTTTCTTTAAAACGGTTATATGAATGGCCCTCATCCTTAATAGTTATTTGAACTCCGTCCCCAACCCCCCATACACACAGCTAAAGATTTTGAGCTAAAGATTCTGCCAGAACTAAGATAAAATATTGTGTCTTTAATACTTAGAATTAATAAAGGTCAAGAATAAAGGTGCCTGAGATTAAGCCACTTAGAAATCACAGAAGAGAATCATTTCAAGTCAGCAAAAAAAATCAGTTGTATACCTAATCTGTGATGTGCTAAAGAAGTGATACATGTCATCAAGGTGAATAGGGAAAAGTGAACATTTCAGAGTAAACCACCATGAGAAATAGAAAAGGGAAACAGGAAAGGCAAAGCAAATGCATCAATATTGCAATTTTTATAAAACTTTGGAGACCCACAAATTACCTTGCTTTTTCTACTTTATGATTCTAGGGTGCATTTCCCTAGGGGAGAGTGACACTTGTTATTTGGTAATATTACAGTTAGTTATGTCACATGCTGGATAACAAATAATGACTCTTTATGCTCAGATAAATTTGAGAGGAAAGGAAACTTGTAATCATGTAGTTCAAATCCTGAGGGATTTAGAATTTCCTGTATCTATTGCAAGGGAGGTCTCGTAAGGTTCCTAATCCACGCTTTTTTCTACAAAAGTAAAGGGTAATTTCTGCAATCCTAAAAATACCATATTTAAAAAGAATCACAGTGTGTCACAAATAAAACATATCCAAGAGACCCCTTCTTGAGCCCTGGTAAGGACCAAAAACATTAATGTCAGTAGAATAAAAGATGTAGTACACAACCTTTTCATGTAACTTGTTTCAAGGGAAAGATTTGGTTGATAATTACTATAATATCCTGATCAACTAAATTCTAGTTCTTTAAATATACTCTATACTTAAAATTATTAGGTGCTCAAATTCATCTAACTCTATATGTTACTATTTCAATTAAGTAGAAGTTGTATTTGAGTACTGAAATTCCATAACTATTTCATGTAAAGTACCAATAATTATAGTAATGACAATATTTATTATTCAATAAACATTCAGTGCTTACAAATGCCACACAGAAAAAAGGAGAAAAACGTTGTGCTAAGGGAAATTACACTGTAGTGGCAGGAAAGAAATGATTTAAGTCAAACCACTGAATAATAATAATAACAATATATTAGATAGTAATAAGTGTCATGTAGAAAATAAGAGAGTGTAATGATATTGGGGAAGGGGAATGGAGAATCACAGCTTTAGCTTGGTGTCTAAGGCAGGACTCCCTGAGGGCTAATATTTGAGCTGATGCTCTTCTAGGGAGAAGACATGCAAGTATCTGAAGCAAAAACTTTGAAGGCAGGAGAGCAAGCAATTTCAAACACCCAGGGGGTAGCACAAGCCACAGGTGAAGACTCAGAACGTTCACCGAACTGGATGAATGCTGAGTTAGGGAAGCCTGCAACCAGATGATGTTGGGAATGTGAACAGGCGTTACAATGGAGGACATTTTAGCTTACCATATGGAGCCTGTATTCATTCTAAAGGCAATAATATATTATTAACAATTAACAAAAATATATTATTTAAAAATCATTAAAGTATTTAACTGAAAAATATGGTATAACTAGAAAAAATTATTTCCCTTCCTAATCTTAACAGGGTAAGGAACCTCAGCAAATAATTTGTTGAAATGCTTCCTGGAAGTAAGATTTAGTCTTTGGCCAGATCTTTGTATAGGTGAGTAGAGGTTATTATATTTTACCTGTAATGATAGTCCTTTATATCCTTTAGAGCAGACCAACAGGTGCATACTTTGAAAACAGGTAATGAAAGAAAGAAAAAACAAAATTAATAATTGAAAAAAGGACTTATCAATAAAAGAAGAACCTTGTCAATTATGAGCTAGAAGGAAAATATTTATCTTCTATGAATTTTGATTATATAGTCCCAACAAAAGCCCCAATGCTTCTGTGTGTGTGTGTGTGTGTGTGTGTGTGTGTATGGATCTTCAAGGACCTCAAGCTTCGAGATTCATTCCTCCTAAATATATTTGTTGTGTCATTGCCCATCACTGAACGTCTTTGAGATGTTATTCAAAGTTGAATGTGTAAAGTTTAGGGAACTATGTTAAGTATATTTGTGTATTGAGTATATGAAAATTATATATATTAGGAAATTGGATCTTGGGGAAATATCATTATCACCACTGGTAGGTGGAAATCTGAAAAACAGTGATTAGAATGAGTAGAATTTGGGAAAGAGAGACCTAGGTTAAGGAAGCCTGGTTAGCACCATTGGTAACCTGGTAATAACAACCTGTTAAAGTTTCTGGAGGTTTTTTCCCCTAGATTTGGAAAATGTTATACTTAGCACACAGCTATAACATTTTGACTCCTATATTGTAATTGTTTTTCTTTGTTGTTTTGTTTTAATTATCTCTAATCATTCAGTTAAGTTTGATGCAATTGCCTGTTAGTATTGTGAAGAATAAAGAGAGCAGGCAAGGAAAGTCCAGGTTGTTCTACATCAACCTCTTCACTCACACTGAAGGAGGAGCATTTATAGGGAGATGGTGTCCAGGAGTTCCAAGAAAAGCATTAATTAAGGAACAGGCAGAAAAAGAGTCGAGAAAAGGGGAATATAAAAAAGAGAAGCAATATCTAAATGGACAATTCAAAATAAATGTGATATGGTACCTCATTTTAAAACATGTACTAGAAGAAATTCACATTAGAAAAACTGAAGACGCAGTGAAGGAGCTGAACATCTGGCTTACAATAGCTAACACTAATAGTGGTCCTTAACTGGACACATCACATATCCTGCCGCAGATCACTTCAGATCACCTTCTACATGAATCACTTTTGAGAATACCAGCTTGGAACATTTGTAATTTGACTGAAGAGCACTTCAAAAATATTGCTTTATGTTTGACTTTCTGCCCAGGGCCTCTCTGATAGACAGACTTTGGGACCTGCCTCAGCACCCATGGGAGGGCAAACCTGAAAGTGCATGGTATTAACACATCCCTGGCAACTGTTGACCAATGGAGGGTGGGAGGATTGTTGGGTTAATTTCCGCTTGACTCATTCATTCCTCAGAACTTAATTCTGTAACACATTCTTAAAAGAGACATATAAGCCACGGACTGCCACAGCTGCTGCATTCCTAGTTCAAGTCACCCAGAACAATAAGCTTATGACATTTTTAACGGATTCTTGTGTATTGAAATCAACTATTTAGAAAGGACTTGTAAAACAGCCATATGCTACATGGTTCTCAATTATATATACCTATATTTACTAATGTGTACCTTTACCCGAACCCTTTTCTTTGGTCTGTCTTTAAATTCTACTACCAGATTCCCACCCAGTATCTCGTATGGGGGGTGGAAACCAGTTCATTGCTCTATTCAAATAAACAAGCAGGTAGTTGTGGAGAATCATTTTTACATTTTCTAATATCTGAACCCAAAAAGAGGCACCAAAATATTTTCTGGAATTGGTTATTCATTTCATGTTATTGTGTATTGTCACTTTACTGATATTATTTTCTAAAATATAAATCCTTTCAATTTATCTCCAATAATTTAGCAGCTCAAGTCCAATGAATACTAATGCCCAGTATTAAAATTATGAGTTAGGCTGACAAAGAGATTCCTTCTCTCATTTTTTATTCGGTTTCATTCATATGACAATAATTATTCCCCAAGCCATATTTCTCTAATTTTTACTTAAATGTTGTTTTCATGAAAGGATGCTTGCATTTAAATTATTTATGCATACTAATCAAATCAAATCACTTTAAACCCAAGTGATTACATTTCTTTACAAAGACTAGCAAGAAATCACACTTGGAAGAGAAATAGCAGGAAAAGATGTCAGGACTGATTCAAATATTTTATAAAATATCAAAAGAAAGATTATGCCCTTCATTTAGTCATTTCCTCAAAATTCACTAAGAAATTAAACCAGAGTTACTTTAAGAATAAATTCAAAGCCATCTGTTGTTTCATTCACAGCTTTCCACTTTTTATTCATAAAAATCAATTGGTAAGTAAATATATTTTAATCTATATGGGGAAATATTTTCTGGAAATTGAAAATTATTTTATATGATCACCAATGAAAAATTACCTTAAAATAAAATTCCAACACCATAAATTTTTTGAATAAATGTAATAGAATAACAGCAAAAGTGAAAAATAAAATCTTCAAAAGTGAATATATGCACAAATATTTAACAGTGTATACAAATATTTAAAAGAAGGGTGATAGTAAAATAATCGTAGTAATACTTATGGAAAATATGTTAAATAATATCTCTATATTTAGAAACTACCTACCACCCTTTCTAATTAATTTTTACCTATATATTAAATAAATATGAAGTTTAGGAAAAGAGAATATTAAGATGATTTTTCTCTACAAACAATTTGTTATTCTTTTTCTGCATTTAGTTTGAAAATTATTGGTATATACAAAATATTCTAATAATATATTCTTGGAATTTTTTAGCATAATATAACAGTATAATACCAGCATGCTCATTATTTTACTTTATATGATTTTCAAAATGAAAATGAGAATGCATTGTTTTCTAATTTCCTGATAGTATTCATCAATAAAAATTAGCATTATATCTCTGGGAGGCTGATGCTACTTATTTTGGGAATCAGTGTAAAGAGATCTGGGGAATTTCTAATATGAATTGATGGTGACTTTTGTATGCATCTCATTAGAGTCATAAAGTGAGTTGAAATTTAAATCAAGGGTAAATAACACATTTGAACAAAATGTAGAAAGCTCATTAAAATTTAAAGTTTAAGAACTATTCAAAGGAATACATTATTTTGTATCTGAAGGAATAGATTTTTGTTACAATTTTAAGTGCCAATGAAAAGAAAAATAGAAGTTTAAATTTAATTGGTTTAACAATAGAAAGCATACAGTTCCTCAAGTTTAGAATCACATGATGTATATACATTTTTTTTTTTTTTTAAAGTGGAAGTACTTTTTTTTTTTTTTGCTTTATTTATTTATTTATTTATGGCTGTGTTGGGTCTTCGTTTCCGTGCGAGGGCTTTCTCTAGTTGTGGCAAGCGGGGGCCGCTCTTCATCGCGGTGCGCGGGCTTCTCACTATTGCGGCCTCTCTTGTTGCGGAGCACAGGCTCCAGACGCGCAGGCTCAGTAATTGTGGCTCACGGGCCCAGTTGTTCCGCGGCACGTGGGATCTTCCCAGACCAGGGCTCGAACCCGTGTCCCCTGCATTGGCAGGCAGATTCTCCGCCACTGCGCCACCAGGGAAGCCCGATGTATATACATTTTAATTTCCTCATGAAAGCTATTATAAGGCTGCAAATCACATATCTGATAAGGAGTTAATATCTGAAATATATAAAGAACTCATACAACTCAATAGACAAAAAACACTCCAATTAAAAAATGGGCAGAGGAACTGAACAGACATTTTTCCAAAGAAGACATACAAATGGGCAAGTACAGGAAAAGGTGCTCATCATCACTAATCATCAGGGAAATACAAATCAAAACCATAATGAGATATCACCTTACACTTGTTAAGTTGGCTGTTATCAAAAATACCAGAACAATTGTTGGTGAAGATGTAGAGAAAAGGGAACCCTTGTACCCTGTTGGTAGGAATGTAAATTGGTGCAGCCAATATGAAAAACAATATGGAGTTTCCTCAAAAAATTAAAAATAGAACTACATATGATTCAACAATTCCATTTCTGGATATAAATCCAAAGGAAATTAGAACAAATCAAAGAGAAATGTACAGTTTTATGTTCGTGGTAGCATTATTCACAATAGCCAAGATATGAAAACAGCCTAAGTGTCTGTCAGTGTATGAATGGATAAAGAAAACACACACACACACACACACACACACACACACACACACAGCCATGATAAAGAAGGATATCCTGCCATTTACAACATGAATGGACCTGAGGCATAATGCTAAGTGAAGTAAGTCAGACAGGAAAATATAGATACTGTGTGATATCACTTATATGTGGAATCTAAAAAAGCCAAAGTCACAGAAACAGAGAGTAGAATGGTGTTACCAGGAGCTAGGGGATTGGGGGAAAGGCAGATGTTGATCAAAGGGTATAAACATCCAGTTATAATATGAACAAATTCTGGGGATCCAATGTACAGCATGGTTATTGTAGTTCATAATATTGTATTATATACTTCAAAGTTGATATGAAAGTGCATCTTAAAATGTTGTCACCACAAAATCAACTAGTAATTAGGTGAGGTGATGCTGGTGTTAGCTAATGCTGTTAGTAACCATTTTGTAATATGTAAGTGTATTAAAGCAATGCATTGTACACCTTAAACTTGCACCTTTTTAAATGTCAATTATATTAACAAAATGGGGAAAATCCACATGTAGTGTGAAATTTTAAAATCCCAGAGTTAGAAAGGGATGTAATACTATAAAAGTATATACACATTTATTTTATATGTAATTACAAAGCCTAAATTTTGGGAAGAGGCTGATAGGATATTTCTCCTCTACTAAAGGATGAGGAAATGGCTTCTCACATGTGAAAAACACCATGTGATTTCAGATAGTCTGAAAGTTCAATATAGCCCTCTCCCTGATAACTGTATAGTATTATAAAAAGTAAACATTTAATGAGGCCATTCCATTTCTAAAAACATTAATACTAATTTTTAATATTATGCCTATTACAATAAACAAATATACTTTAAAAATATTGTCAGGGCAAAAGAATTTTTTAAAAATTTTGCCAGGTGGAAAGATTAATTATTTTCCCTTGATATCCGAAGCAAAAACTGGCTAACATTATACAACTAAGGTATGGTTAAAGAGCCTGGAATCCAGGACTCCAAGATGCTACCATATTTAGAATGAAACAAAAACCTCTCTGTTGTCTGCAAGACTCTGAATTTCTTCCCTGACTCCTCATTGAGATCTCTTGCTTTCTCTTATCCTTCCTCATTATGTTTCTGCCACACTGGCCTGTTTTGGGCACCTTACCCACGTCAAGCTCTTTTTGTTTAGAGGTTTCTGTGCTTGCTGTTCCCTTTGCTTGGTGTTCTTTTCCCTGGTCTCCCTTCAAAAGCATCAGTTTGTACTATACGTTTCTGTTGAAAAATATTCTGTTGGAGATTCCTCCATCTAAATTATCCCCTGTAGAATCTAGAAAATATTACCCTACCTTACTTAGTACCCTCAGAGCACTAATCTAACTGTAGTTATATAACTTTTTATTCGTCCCATATTTGCTGTCTCCCTCCACTAAAATATAAGCGCCATGAGGGCAAGAGAGCTTTTTGACATTAGTCAATTGTATCCCTAGCACCTATGGTTTAGAACTGTGTTTTCTTGCCATATTTAAGATATTCTCTGAGTGAATAAATAAGCTGAATCCAGTTTTTCTGGTTAAAAAAAGGAGAGAGGCAGCCTAAATAGATACGTGTAACAGAGATTGAGTGATTTCTCATTAATCCATGTCTTTATTTTGGGTACGTGAGAGACAATACTCCCCATAATTGCAGTCCTCTTGTAATTTCTTTCTTGCAATGTGACTTGGCCAAAGAACTGTGGGTAGAAGGATTTTACCACATAGACTTGGCCATCATACATGATTTAGTTTCTGTCATAGGCTGTCATTGCTCACTGGACAACTGTACACAGAGGATCCAGTGGAGAATTTTGAGACAGAAATAGGAGATGACAGAGCCTCAGATACAGGTAGCCTGGATCTCTGGATCCTTCCTGAAGAAGAGCAACACTGTAGACACATCTTAAATGTGTTAGACTAAGATGTAAATGAGAGATACTTTTCTTGTATTAAGGAATTAAGATTTTGTGGCTGTTTTGAAGACCAGCTAGGAATTATTATCCTGGCTAATATAATATGAAACCATATAGAAAGGTTTTCTGGTTAAGGATGTTCAAAATAACAGTGCTAGATATTTAATAATGACATGGGGTTTAATTTATTCTATTTTGATTGATCAACTTAGAAGAAAAGAGGTATTTATTTATATGAGTTTTATTTCTTAGATTTCAAATGTTTAAGGCAGTTTCTAAAAGCAGTAAGAATATAAATTTTAGAGAGTTTTAAAGCTGGTTGCCAATTACAAATAATATAAAATAGAATTAGAAAATTTAACCATTATACATTTAATATTTTTGCTCAAATGCCATTACATTCTTGGCATGCACTTGCCTGTATAAAATGAGGCTTAATAACACACGAATGGGACCATCATTAATGCAATTCAGAGACCCATACAGAGTGATTAAAGCAACCCAAATCGCCCTTGATCATATTTCTGACCACTTATCAGAAGTGTCTTTATACTGTCATTAGCTGAGCTTCTCTTTTATGATTTTCTATGTCCTTGTCAAGTAATTGCTTCAGAACCAGATCAATGAGAATCTATAAAAAGAATTAAGATCAAACTCAGCTCAAATATTCCTTTCAGTGTGGACCTGTCCTCTTTGACATTAGCATAGAACAATTAAAATACATATATGTTCACCGACCCCCTCCCCCCCCCAATTCCCTCTACTGGGCAAAAGAATTGCAAAGCTTCAGGAATTCTTTGCAGAATTTAACATAACCTCCAGATAAGGGGAAAAAAATGCTATGATGGCATCTCAAACTCTACCAGTTCAGTGCATTTCCTCAGAAAGATTATAAGTGTTTTATGGTTGATATGCCTGAAGAAAATGTTCTGCATGATGGGATAAAAGTAATTAAACCTAGTGGAGGTTTCTTTCACGAGCTATCAGGGTGAAAGACTAGAACTTACAGAGCAGTGAATAAGTGCTGATCAAATATCTATTGAAATTTATTCAGAATTAATAGTCAATACATGCAATTATATTTTTCAATGTAACAATTGCTGAGAATAGTGTTTGAGCAGATAGGCATCAGAGGTTGTTCTGTCACTGTGCTAAACATATTTATTTTCTGGTATATATAGTTCATGGACAAGTAAATTATATGGACAATGTGTACGTGTTATAAAAGATGTTCAAATATGCACTATGACCAATGGAGATTTCAATAGCTCATAAAAAAATATTTGCCTCAGTTTTTCAAATTTATTTGCCACTGAATTTGTCTAGTTAAAAAATGAGTGTGTGTATTTGTATAGATTGATTAAAATAATCTTTCATTTTCATGTTTCACATTCAGAGTTATTTTATTTTTCTTTATACACACATCACTATTTAGTACTTTCTGTTCCCTGTTGTTTGCTTGGATAGAGTCATCTTGATTTTCAGGTTGCCAGTAAAATGTCACCTTCCCTGAGAAGCCAACTCTCACAGCCCAATGGAAAGCAGATCTTTCTTTCCATAGCCTCTTAACAACTGGTGTTTTGAAATGTTTAATTTCTCTAATAAACCGTTAAGACCCGTGAGCATCTTGTTTACCTCTGATTTCTGTGTCCAGAGTGCGTGGAAAAGAGCAAGTACTTGAAAGCCAACTCTTTGAATGAATGAATGAATGAATCTACTCAGTCCTATCCTCACAGCCAACAATGTAGTCAAGCCTTCTCTATTTACTGGGGCTGCTAAAATAGCCTAAAACTTTTCTTTGCATCTACTTTTTTCTTGTACTAATACATTTTTCATTTCCATTTCACCACAAAGGACAATCTTGTGTAAATGTGATCATAATTACATCTCTTCCTTAAAATTCCCCCATTGTTTTCCATTATGCTTAATATAAAACTAATATGTATTTCATTACAATTCCATTGTAACAAATATAAAGATACCTATCAGGACATACAAAGTTTTATAGGACATGTTCCCAGTTCAAGACATATCTCTCTGTACTTGTTCCCATGTCACTAGGCTTGAGTCATACAAAACTTATTTTATTCCTGATCACACCTAGCTTATTTCTGCTTTGAGACCTTCACACAGGTTGTTCACTGGGCCTGAACCACAACTTCAACGTTTAACATTAACAATCCTTTTAACATTAATAATCCTTGAAGTCTCAGCATAAGTTTTACGTCCTCGGTGAGGCCTCCTTGATGCCCCCAGAGAAAATAAAATGTACTGTTCTGTTATATGGACATCGATAATTACAAATACAATAATAATTGAACATATTTTCTCCACGAGATTATAAGCTCCTTGAAGACAAGTCATGGCTCATTACACTCAGCATTGCAGCACTGTACCAGGCACATGATAGGTGATCAATACATATTTTTGATAAGTTAATAAATTATTAAACAAAAATAATATCCATGCTATTGCATGAGAAAATGTTAATTTATTGAATGATCAATCATTTATTGAATAATTATGTAAGAATAAATATTTGTGAATAAATATTTATGTTAGCCATACAATAATAATTAGAAGTAATATAATACTATCATAAATAAATATTTAGAAATGCTATGTATCAGGCACTGTTCTAGGTACAGGGAATGCAGCAAGAAAAAAATAATAGACAAAAAGCCTGGCTCTTGGAGAGCTTATATTCAGGTAGGGTTGATAAGCAATGAAATATATAGTATGTTGGAAGATAAGTGTTAAAGAGAAAAAAGGAAGAGAAGGCAACAGGTGTTGAGCTGCATTCTCCATGAGTCAAAAAAAGTGCAGGTATTTCTAATAGGAAAAAGAACATACCTAACTGGGAGGTGTTATAGACATATGCCCTTGTCCTTGCACGAAACAGTTCTTCCTTTTCTTCACTGAGGACAATGGGGGCTTTGCTGAGCCTCATTAGAAACTACATGGTGTAATCTTTCCACTATTAAGAGGCTTTATATTTTCCCTTTTACTTTAACCTTGAGGACTTTACCATGAGCAGTGAGACACACCTGAAGGGTGTCTGAAACCTTCATGTAATATATATCCGAGGCGCGAATAATAGTTATTCAGGATAACTTTGCTAAACTTTCATAATATTCTTTTCTAGTTTTTGCATGATGCTACATATTTGATAGAGATGCATGAAAAACAATAGAATTCTCTCATTTTCCACAGACGATTTGATTAGCCAAGCTGTACCTGGAAGAAAATACAATGTCTGGAGAAAAAAGACTTAGATTAAGAATTTGAGAATCCATTCTCACATTTCAGCGGCTCAGCTTTTTTCATGTCTCAACCTGTCTGAGCCACGATTTCTCCTGTTGTTTAATTGCACTGAGGATCCGTGCCTGCTTACTGTGAGTATCCACAAAAGTAATGTGTTTTAAACTCATTAACCAATTTTAAAGTAGTAAATAAATGTGAAGTGACACATCATTCTTATTAAACCCTTTAAGGGTACATAACTGAACTATATTTATGGAAAATAAGTAATAGAAAGTTTCTAGTTATTAAGCCATGCCTATACATCTAAAATTTTGTCTCTGAAGATTTATCGTAGCTTATTTGTGTTAAGTTAGGATTAATAACTTCAATTCTATGTACATGTAACCAATCCTTTTGATCTAGCACTTAAATATGTGCCTATCAGTTTCATTAAACGGAGACATACTTGAATATAAAAACAATCTCATGTTTCTATTCCTCCACACAAAGTTTCACATTCATATTCTAAAAAGAATACATTAATTAATCTTTTGTATTAACCTAAGTTACAAATACCTTGAACTTTTTCCCAGAAAACAGTGAAGGAACACATGAGTTTGTCATCTTTGGGTATGTTTCAATATTTCCGAGATTCAAGTTACTCCTTGGAGCTTTACAGTGATTAGGCAATATATATATTTAAAAACATTATTGTAATCCCTAGAAGCTGCATTTTAGAGAATGAAGATCATCTTTGAAGATTTACTAGACCACCAATATTTTATTATCTTGAATCTGAAATTCAGTTTCCAGCCAGATGCATATGTTTAATTAATATCTCATCGCCATTGTACTTTTCAAGAATCTGTGAAATTTCATACCTATGCACTTGATCCTGAAATCATTAGCTTGACTCTAAAACCATGGAAACTACTGAATTTCTATAATCCCTTCTTTTTGATCTGTTTATATAAAACTCTTAAGCATAGAGTGTGGAAGCACATTGGTTACTATTGATGTGATTTATAATTTTCTGCTGTCTTATTGAAGTGTAAAAATCAAGTGGCACAATATTAGTTTAAAGTAGGATCATCTCGTATAAAAATATATGTTATTATAATTTTCCTTTACTTATGAAATATGCTGGTTTTTGCACTTTGTGCCTGGGGATTTTCTTTTCCTCTATTAATAGAAAGCTCACACTGACCATCCTGAACTTATCACAGTAGTATCAATCCTAACTCCCTCCATTTTCACCAGTGAGGAAGGCTAGGTAAATACTTTTCCAGATAAGGTTATTTCAGTTCATGTAGAAAGTACCTATTTATTGAAGTCCTGCTCAATACTGATAATAAGAAAATGTTTCTCAAAGCAACTGAGGTTGAGGTGAATACTATCTGACTGACTACAGCAAAATAAAGTGGTTGTATTGGTTTAATTAGCTCATCATTTGTGTGAACATGGTAGGAGTGTATTAATTACATGACTGCCCTTCTACCCTGTGCTCAGTTCACTAGAGTCACTAGAATAGGTGTCCCTGCTGGGTCTCTATTGGCAGGTGCCTTTGCTCATGAAGTTCCCATTGGATAGAATACTTACTTGCATTTTTCAGCTTGTGAAAATTGTTGACATGCTGTTGTCTGGTATAAAGTGCCATGTAACAGTTCACTTTAATTTTGAAATTTTGGCTGTTGTCACCTTTCTTCCCCTTAGCTTTTCATTTAAGTACCAGTTCAAATAGTGTCTTTTGTGTTAATTACTTCACAACATTTTCCAAAAAAATTATTCCTTTTCTCATCTATTTTTCCACAGCACTTATAGTGTGCACTTATGACACTTAATATGATGGGTCAGAGTAAGTCTTATGTGTTTATTTCCACTAGTCTGTGAGCTCATAGAGCAAATTAAGTTATTCATTTCCATTTTCACTGAATTTAGTACAGAGTTTACTTACAGTAACAATTACAATATTTGTAGATAAATAAATTTAAAATAAATAAATATACATATAATTGTTTAAAGAATTCATGTTAAGTGAATTTAATTAAGTTCAATATAAACTTTGTTTTATTTGCTCAATTAATGAACATATAACTGTAATGTATACAGAACACTGCATTAAGTATTTGAACCTATAAAGAAACAATTTTAACTTTTATCTGTTCTCAAAACATATTTCAAATTTGTATCTTTATTCATTTAATTCTTTGTAACTTTTGGTAATTTACATGCATTTCCTCATTAGAGTCTCATAAACACTCTATGTGTTTGACAGAACAGATATTGTTTTTTAAACAGATATTGATTTTTTTATTTTTAAAATAAAATGATGGTTTAGAGAGGTTAAATGGCATGTTCAAGTGAAAACTTGGGGAAGATAATTGTAAGTCCAGAGCCTGTGTATTTTGTTTCTTCATCAAAGGGTTTTCTACCAATCCACCCACTCTTCCATTTGTGTTCTATTATGAACTGAATTCAAACAACTTAGATATCCCTTTTTATAATTTCAGCCTAAATGATTTCATATTTTTCACAATATGCACTGCCTTAAATGTTGATTCCTCTAAATAGAGTTGACAAAAACAAAGAACTGGGGTACTCAACTCAGAGTTCAAAGTTGTGAATTTGACAGTGGTTCTTCTTATGACTGGTTTTATTATTTTTAAGGTGTCCTCAAATATTTTCATGTAAATTTCATTAATTCCTCAGGGAAGTCAGAACAATTTTCAGCTTCATCATTGATCTGTGCTTTCATCAGATAACTTTGGCTCTCCTTGAGGTTCCTATATTAAGACTTTTATATTGCCTGCAAATATTAACATATAAAGACACATGAGTCTTCATGGAGATAAGCAAAAATATTAGCTGCATCATTGATCTTTGCTTCTTTCAGATAACTTTTAAACCATTCTAGGGAAAATTTTTTTTCATTGCATTCAAACTTGAAGGGGTGTGTGTGTGTGTGTGTGTGTGTGTATATATATATATAGATAGATAGATAGATAGATAGATATAGATATAGATATATAGATATAACCTTGTATTAAGGGAAATATTAAGATCAATATTTTTTGAAATTCATCCAAACTTTTTGCTTTTATATCTATATAATATATTTGCTTCATCCCTGAGCAGATTTGTAAGTGGAAAATGTAATTTTTCTCAACAAAGGAATTGAAAATTAAATTCTCTTTTCTCAAACAACCAAGTATACTTATAATTTTGATGAAACACAGTAAGAACTAACCCTTTATTTCCCCTACTCCTATTGATTTATTTTCTGTTATGGAATGCTTTCATTAAAAATATGCTGATGGAAATAGGGGGAATAAGTAGATTAGATATATTGGAAAAAAAACATATCCATGTTAACATGGATAATAAATAATGCCTTTTCTTGGTTAGTATAATAATAGATGAGGCATTTGTGAAATCTATTAATGAATTTATCTCAATACAGGAAATATTATAAAGTATCTACATTATGTTATTGATGAGTTTGCAAAATCTAGAAAACCAACAAGGCCAAAATGCAAACAAAAAAAACAATGGCTACAACGAAAATGCTTGAAACTAAAGTCAGGGCTGTATTGGATTCAAATACGAATGCTAGCATTAAGCTTGATGTCAGTAGAGTTTGCTTCTGATATGGCTATGTAAGTTCCTATTGGGCAGATCTTCCTACTGGTAACAACTATAAATTCTGGGCAAACAAACAAAACAACAAAACCCAAATATCTGAAGATACTGGAAAGCAACCCAAAGCAAGTACTTATAAAAAGGAAATGGCTTGGAGAAAATTTTCATGGCTGCTAGCTATGATCATCAATGTAAGACTGGGTAGATCTCTGAGATAACACACTGTCTTTGTGACCTAAAGAACCACCCTCCAATTGTGTATTTAATAAACCAGAGCTATTTGATAGTGTGGAGGACCCAGAAGTAAAAGAGTCATAGAAGGAGAACTCCATATACTGAGAATAAGCTCCAAGCAAATCTCTCACTGGCCATTAAATTACACATTGGAATTGAATCTGCACAGGGCAGATTCCAAGTAATACAGCTAAGAATTAAATAATTAAACCCAGGGTTGACTTGTCACTCAAAATATAGAGATTACAGTCTGAGACAACCAAGTTAACTGTCTCATAGAATAAAACAAATAATGTAATATACTCTTTGGAGGAATACAACACAATCCAGATTGTCTACATATAACATCCAAATGTCCTGATTGTAATCCAAATGATTACACATGTGAAGAAACGGGAAAATGTGAACCACACTCAAACCCCCCAAAATAAATTTATGGACACTAATCCTGAGATAACCTAGTGATTGGAATTAAGAACACCAGACTGTTATAATTACGCTCAATATAAAAACAGATTTTGTTTGTAATTAATGAATACTTAGACAACCTCAACAGAGACATAGTAACTATCAGAATAGAAAGAAATTGTTGACATCAGAGGGGAATGTTTACTCAAACAGCTTCGGGGAGAACAGAACTTGAAGCACCTAACGAAAGCTAGGATGTTCACATGAATTTCACATCCAGTTATAGAGTGAGCTGAAAAAGAAAATCTATTTATGGAAACATTGATCCAAAAACTAAAATGTACAACTATATACCAACATAACATAGCAAAAAATATAGCCATAATTGTCTTCCCTGAATATTAGAACCATAGGCCAAGGATGATTTGGGTCTGGTGTTCAAAATTATAGTACATGTGTGGTTAAAATTTTCCAATGACAATTGTCAATGAACAATACTATTTTGAAAGAAATATTTTTTATGAGAAATATGTTACAAGAGTAGACTTAAAACATTCAGTAATTCAGGTTGTAGAGATATTCTGTCACCCAGGCTTTGTTGTGTCATTGATAGAGCATAGTTAGAGTAGACTTGGTATAATTCTAAAGGGTCCTAGAATTTTCTTTTTTTTTAAATTTTTTATTGGAGTATAGTTGATGTACAATGTTTTGTTAGTTTCAGGTGTACAGCAAAGTGAATCAATTATACATATACATATATCTACTCTTTCCACTCTTTTTTTAGATTCTCTTCTCATATAGGCCATTACAGAGTATTGAGTAGAGCTCCCTGTGCTATACAGTAGGTTCTTATTAGTTATCTATTTTATATTTAGTAGTGTGTCTATGGCAGTCCCAATCTCCCAGTTTATTCCCCCCTCTTATCCCCTGGTAGCCATAAGTTTGTTTTCTACATCCATGACTCTATTTCTATTTTGTAAATAAGTTCATTTGTACCCTTTTCTTTTTTTTTTAGATTCCACATAGAAGTGATATCGCACTATATTTGTCTTTCTGGTCTGACTTACTTCACTCAGTATGACAATCTCTAGGTCCATCCATGTTGCTGCAAATGGCATGGTAAATAAGCATTGGCTTCAGCTTAAAGTCACCAGCTGCATTAGCCCCTATCAGGAGAGTCAGACTGACCTTTGAAGCTTTGAAGCCAGACACTGACTTCTCCTCTCTAGCTATGAAAGTCCTAGATGACATCTTCTTCCAATAGAAGGTTGTTTCATCTACATTGAAATCTGTTATTTAGTGTAGCCACCTTCATTAATTATCTTAGCTAGGTCTTCTGGATACCTTGCTGTTCCTTCTATATCAGCACTTGCTGCTTACCTTGCACTTTTATGTTGTGAAGATGGTTTCTTTCCTTAAACTTCATGAAACAACCTCTGCTAGCTTCAGACTTTTCTTCTGCAGCTTCCTCATTCTCTTAGTCTTCATAGAATTGAACAGAGTTAGGACCTTTCTCTGGATTAGGCTTTGCCTGAAGGGAATGCTGTGGCTGGTTTGATGTTCTGTCCAGACCATTAAAACTTTCTACATATCATCAATAAGGGTATTTTACTTTCTTATCATTCACGTGTTTACTGAAGCAGCATTTTTAATTTCCTTCAAGAACTTTTCCATTGCATTTTCAACTTGTCTAATTGGGGCAAGAGGCCTAGCTTTTGGCCTATAGGATTTTGAAGTGCCTTCCTTACTAAGCTTAATCATTTCTAGCTTTTGACTTGGGACTCTTCCTTTTACTTGAACACTTATAGGCTATTGCAGGGATATTAAACAGCCTAATTTCAATATTCTTGTTTCTCAGTGAACAGAGAGACCTGAGGAGAGGAAGGGAGATAGGGGAACAGCCAGTTAGTGAAGCAGTCAGAATACAAACAACATTTATTGATTACATTTGCCATCTTATATGCATGGTTTGTGGAGCCCCCAAACAAATACGAGATTAACATCAAAGATCACAGATCACCATAACAAATAAAATAAAGAGGAAACTTTTGGAAATATTTCAAAAATTACCAAAATGTGACAGAGAGAAACACAAAGTGAGCAAATGCTGTTGGAAAAATGGTGTCAATAGACTTGCTCGGTGCAGGCTTGCCACAGACCTTCAGTTTGTTTACTGAGCAAAGCTCAGCAAAGCAAAGCACAATAAAAGTATGTATTCCTGGGCTTCCCTGGTGGCGCAGTGGTTGAGAGTCCTCCTGCTGATGCAGGGGATACAGGTTCGTGCCCCGGTCCGGGAAGATCCCACATGCCACGGAGCGGCTGGGCCCGTGAGCCATGGCCGCTGAGCCTGCGCGTCTGGAGCCTGTGCTTCGCAACGGGAGAGGCTACAACAGTGAGAGGCCCACGTACCGCAAAAAAAAAAAAAAAAAAAAAAAAAAATGGGCAGAGGATCTAAAATGACATTTTTCCAAAGAAGACATACAGATGGCCAAAGGTACCTGAAAAGATACTCAACATCACTAATCATCAGGGAAATGTAAACCAAAACCACAATGAGATATCACCACACACCTGTTAGAATAGTTTTCCTCAAAAAAAGAAAAAAAAAAAAAAGAGTTAACAAGAGCTGGCAAAGATGTAGAAAAAAGGGAACCCTTGTGCACTACTGGTAGGGATGTAAATTGGTGCAGCCACTATGAAAAACACTGTGGAAAAGAGTAAAATTTTAAAAATAGAACTATCATGTGATCCAGGAATCCCACTTCTGGGTATATATCCAAAGGAAGTGAAAACAGGATAACAAGGAGATATCTGCACTTCCATCTTAATGGCAGCATTATTCACAATAGCCAAGACATGCAAGCAACCTAAGTGTCAATGGATGAATGGATAAAGGAGTGGTATATATATGCAATAGAATACTATCCAGCCATAAAAAAGAAGGAAATCCTGCTGTTTGTGACAACATGGATGGACATTATGCTAAGTGAAATAAGGCAGACAGAGAAAGGCAAATACTGCATGGTATCACTTCTATGTGAAATCTAAATAAACAAGCTCATAGAAACAGGATAGAAAAGTGGCTGTCAGGGCCTGGGGGTTGTAGGGGATAGGGAGTGGTTGGTAAAAGTATACAGACTTCTAGATATAAGATGAATATGGTCTGAGGAGGTAATGTATAATATGGTGACTGTAGTTCATAACACTGTATTATATAAGTGAAAGTTGCAGAGAGTAGAATTTAAATGTTCTTATCAAAATAAAAGGTAAATTTGTGAAGGGATGGATGTGTTAATAAAATAGATAGAGGAATTCTTTCATAAGGTATACGTGTATCAAGTCATCATGATGTAACTTAAATATCTTACAATTTTATTTTTCAATTATATTTCAGTAAAGCTGAAAAAAATAATAATGAGGGAATATCAAATAAACAGTCTTGAGAATTTTATTACTTTTTTGGTTTCTCTCAGTTAATTTTTCTCTTATTCTCACTGAGCATTTATCATGGATAGGGAGAAAAAAACCCAAACATATAATTTCTATATTTTAAATGTCAAAATAACTTTCTTTCATAAATTGTACTGTTAAGCCATCAGTGGGTTTTATTCTACTCTATGTATATTTTTAAATATTGTTTCTCTATATTTTTCTATGTCAATGAAAAAGCAACAGTTTAAAAGCATTCAGTTAGTTAATTTGAAAGGAAAGGTATAAAATAATGTGACTTAGGTTGTAAGTAGGAAAATTGAATGGCTAGAAATAAGCTTTCATTACTAGATAAGCACCGTAATACCTGCTACCTTGAGCTGGAAAAATATTGAAATCCAAAGTTTTAATTATCAAAACTTATAGATGTTTGTGCTTGGGAAATAGGTGTTTCTTTGCTGCAATACAATAAATGAGATTTTGAGCTGTGACTAATAAACATTTAATAATGACTATATTAGACTTTATTTTCCTTTGAGTGTCCTCTTGATGTGTACAATATAAAACAGGTGCCAGATTATTCTACAGATACCAGAGTTTAATAATTCTTACTAAGCTTGACGTTATTCATCTAGAATCAGGCCACTTGCATTGCTATTGCTTTGGAAAACTTCATTAGGAGTTAGGGAATTAGAAGCACAAGTAATATAATATAGTTCACTCATGATGAGAAATTATTTAGATGCATTATGTTGAAATATGAATATTATACGTTCAATGTTTTGTGATTTAAAAATAATTTATTAGAACAGAGAGAGGTAAATGTGACCAAACAAAACAAAACAAAAGAACTCTAAAGACTTCTGCCTTAAGCTGTTTTACTAACTTGACATTTCAATCTTCTGATCTTCTATTAAAATCATTATAGCAACTATACCTGTTCTATTATCAAGAAAACTCTTTCTAAAACTGTAAAAACTGGAATTCCTGCTGCATCTTCCTCTTGTTTTTCCTTTAGCCTTGAATAACTTGTTCTTCCTTTAAAAAACAATTCTCATAAATATCTATATCTTAATCAGCAAAATTTTCTAAGCACAGATGTTTGGAGTTGTAACTGGAGGAATTTCTTTTTACTGAAATCATATTTTTCCCTGTTTGTAGTCCAATCTCCTATATTATCCCCAAACTAAATCTCTGATGAGAATGAAGCAAGCTTGCTAATGAAGTAGGCACCTCCCAGTGAAGCCTCCTGACCTCTTACCCTGTGATTTGAGCACTCTGTTTCAGACATGATGCTTCCCCACCTCTTTGGGGCCTTGGGGAGTGATAACCATTGGTGATCTCTGCAGAGTATTTCTCTCAGCCATTTCCAGGCTCCTCTCAGATGGGAATGCAAAACTGCATCTTCTGAGAGGCCATGGTCCACAAGGACACGAGTCATTGTATTTAAAGTTTTGTTGGTTTGTTCATTTGTTTCCGTTTTTAAATCCATAACTGTAGTAATAAACATTTCCTCTTAGGAAAGTAGTGGTAGATAACTTAATCCATTCTACTAGAAGTGACCATTATTTTGTTTTTTTCTCCTTAGTCCTTCTTTACTAGTTAGAGCAGCATATTCTGTCCCTTTAAGTCCTCTGTTCCTCAGTTAGTTCCACTAATCCCTTTAAACAGTTTGACCCCTTGAACTCCATTTTTCAATTATGAATGCTTGCAAGGAGGAATTCAAGTGTGTGTCTCTAACCTTTCTGTTTTTTTTTTTTTTTTTCTTAACAAACTTTGTAATATCCACAGGGGTATTAAAAAGAAGATCTATGCTAAATGTTAAAATTCTAAAGCTATGCACAGGAATAGATCATTTACGTGATCCTACTCTTCTCAGTGAAATGAAAGGAAATCTCAAGTCATGCCTGCTAGGCCCATGTAATCTGAGAAGCTGCCCTGAAAACAATATTTCAATGAGTCATTAATATCCTGACTTTCATAGACTGCAGAGAGAATATAAATCTACCTGTGCTTTAGTTCTATTCTACCTATATAAGTAATAATACAAATTGTATTAGATCATAAATAATGTCTAATTGTTAATATGCATTTATTTATATTTGAAGTGCAAATTTTCTTTTCTTAATAATTTGCATCGCCTCTCTAAATCATCACCTCTAACAAGATTTTATTTCATGAAGAATAGACAATTAAATTTAAGGCTACATTTAAAAACAATAACCATCTCATCCCAATTCCTGTACTGTCTCTCTTACACTACTATAAAAGATAATGCTTTTACTGCCTCTTAAATACTTACCCTGAATTTGTTTCATTAAGCAAATCTTTATGAACTATTTTTAAAATCAGTAATTATCTTTCCTAGGTTGCTAACAAATACAAAAATTATTTGATATATATAAGGAGATTATAAGTGTGGATTGGTATAATTAATAATGTGGCATGTTGAGCCACATTTTTAAAGCAATAAGATGTGAAATCTCTACCTAATATTTCACTTTCAGCAGTTCAGAGTTTTCAGCATTAAATTAAATAGATTAAGTTTACCTGTATCTATTTCTTTGTACTTTTTATTTGTGAAAGATTATAGAAAATATTTTCATGAAAACTGTTCATATGATTCATTAATATTTCAGGGATATTTACAATTCAAAAGCATCCTTAAGTTATCCAAACAGTTATAAATATGTTAATTTTTAGGGGAATTCATTAAATACATCATTATTAATATACTCATTTGTCAGTATTTCAGGAATTGTACTTTTTGAGGGAGATAATATTCCAATAAACTTTTAAGACTCAATAGGGTGTGATTGGTTCTGTTTTAAATATAGCACAAAATGTTCCAAGTGTATAAATTTATATTCACTTAGCGATCTGAAAGAAGGAATGATATTTTTAAAAATCTAGTCCTAATTAGTTTCAATAAACCACATTCTATTGAGCGTAAACTAGGAGCAGGACACTTACCATACCATGCTGCAAGTACATGTTATTACCTTTATGTTGAGGATATTGATGAAAAAGTTGAATCTTAAGGACACTAAGTCACTTACTCAGTGTAACTCAAGCAAGAAATGTAGCTATGGTTCAAACATACACCCATGTGACTCTAATTAATGGATCTTTCCCAATTTTCAAACAAAGTGGATTTTTTAAAAATTAAGTTTGAAATTTGATATACTACAAACAAAATACTCTCATTTATTCAAGCAATGCAGCTAATCTTACTAGAGAGAGTTTTCTTTGTTTTCAAGTGTCTGGACGAATTCATTTGGGACGATGTAGGAAAGCACTTTTAGAATATATGGAACTTGGGAAAAGATGGTGAATCTGTTGGCTTAAGAAGTATCACACACAAAAAAAAGCTGTTAGAGATCAGATTGAGTGGGTTATAGCTTAAAATGTCCACATCTCAACATCAACATCACTAATTATTAGAGAAATGCAAATCAAAACTACAATGAGATGTCACCTCACACCAGTCAGAATGACCATCGTCAGAATATCTACAAACAATAAATGCTGGAGAGGGTGTGGAGAAAAGGGAACCTTTCTGTGCTGTTGGTGGGAGTGTAAATTGATACAGCCACTATGGAGAACAGTATGGAGGTTCCTTAAAAAACTAAAAATAGACCTACCATATGACCCAGCAGTCCCACTCCCAGGCATATATCTGGAGAAAACCATAATTCAAAAGGATGCGTGCACCCCGATGTTCATTGCAGCACTATTTACAATAGCCAGGACATGGAAGCAACCTAAATGTCTATCGACAGATGAATGGATAAAGAAGATGTGGTACATATATACAATGTAATATTACTCAGCCATAAAAAGGAATGAAATAGTGCCATTTGCAGAGACATGGATGGACCTAGAGCTTGTCATACAGAGTGACGTAAGCCATAAAGAGAAAAACAAATATAATATCGCTTATATGTGGACTCTAGAAAAATGGTAGAGATGAACTTATTTGCAAAGCAGAAATAGAGTCACAGATGTAGAGAACAAACTTACAGTTACCAAGGGAGGAAGGGAGGGATGGGATGAATTGGGAGATTGGGACTGATGTATATATAGATACACTACTATGTATAAAATAGATAACTAATGAGAACCTACAGTATAGCACAGGAAACTCTACTCAATACTCTGTGGTGACCTAAATGGGAAGGAAATCTAAAAAAAGAGTGGATATATGTATACATATGACTGATTAACTTTGCTGTACAGCAAGAAACTAATACAACATTGTAAAGTAAGTATACTTTTATAGTTAAAAATAATTATAAAAATTATTTATAAAAAAATAAATAAAATGTCCATATCCATAACTCTAGGAATGAACCTGTGTCAGTATGTATGAGTGTTTTATGTTTTGCAAAAAGTGTTGGTTTCATGTGAATTAAGTGTTTGAACAAAGTATAGTGCTCCTGTGAAGTTCTGAAAGCTAAAGATTACTTTATTGGGATTATTTTTTTATGTACATTGAATTATATAAGAAATGATACTGCATGAAGCAAGAATTACAAAATAGTATTAAATATAATAGTGATTATTTTTCAAGCCTGTGGATTAATCAGGGGGAAAATAATCTGAAGAGGATGGGAGTTTATGGGTTATGTTTTGTCCTCCATAATATTTATAACTAGCAAAATAAATATTTGATATGTCTTATTGTTCTATATTAAACACTGCTATGGACTAATGTTATCATCTCCCCAAAATGTATATGTTGAAATTCTAACTCTAAATATGATGGTGGTAGGAGGAGAGGCCTTTGGGAGATAATTAGGTCATGAGGGTGGAGGTCTATGAATGAGATTAGTGACCTTATAAGAGACAGGAGAGGTTCCTCTCTTTCTTCCTGACATGTGAGGATACAACACAAAAAGACGGCCCTCACCAGACATTGGATCTGACATTGCCTTGATCTTGGACTTCCCAGCCCTCAGAACCATGAGAAATAAATTTCTGTTGTTTAAGCCACCCTGTCTTTGGGACTTTGTTATAGCTGCCCAAACTGACTGAGACAAACACTTTCTCCAGGACACTACAGTGAGTTTGTTGATTATGCGTATTTAGCCACTGGTGAACAGCAATTACATGCATTAGGGGTTTAATTAGATTTCAAGTAAATGATTATTTCTCATTTCCCTTGGTGCATAAAATTTGTCCTGGACTATGGCAGAATTATTGGAAAATTTAAACTTGAATTCTGACAGTATTGGTCACCTGCTAACTAAAGGCTAAGGTCGTCAGGAGTAGATATTTTTGCCTTAAACTGTAGGACATATGACATAAGTAAGATGGTCAAACTTATATTTGTGCAAAGGAATTAAGACAATTAACTACTTTACTTCCGTTTATCTCCTCAATTTAGTTTAAAAATATCTTATGTTGAAATAGAAAATTTGTTTTTGCCTTTCTATTATATTTTTCTTGGAAATAGTTCAGAAATGAAAGATTCTCTATTTTATCATGAAATTTTTGCTAGCATGGCAAAATTAATTTCCTCAATAATATTAGTACCTTTGATGTTGAATAGGGCATTAAATCATGTTTATGAATTTTATGTCTCTATTCAGTTGTATATTTAATATATCTAAATGTGCACATAATATAATGTATATTGATTTGAATTATAATTATTTAATTTTTTTCCATGTTAAACATAATAATTGCATAATAAAAATAACATGTTTCTTATTTACTTTGTAACACCCAAAGAGCTAGCGTTGTTAGTATTTCAGTAAAATGAAAGTAATAAGTAGTCAGGACATTGATGAAAAGCATCAATTTGAAAGATATGTACTTGAATTTAATCTTTTCAATTGCATTGGATTAGTGTTCTTTCATGAGTTTTAAATATCAAGAAATGCATATTATTTCTTTTGCCTCTATAATTATTTTCCAGCCTCAAATTATGCTAAAAATAATTGAAAGCCATTGTAATCTAAAAGAAACAATGAGTCATATGTTCAACAGAGCAAGTTATCATAATTAAACGACTGTTTTTTTTCCTGTTAGGCTAAACTGCTGATTCTGCTAAATAACTACTTAGAATTAAAATCGGATGCTGAATTGCGTTAGCAATGTAATTTTCACTTAGTGCATCCATTTTCTCAAGAGTTATTTTCAATGTATTATTACTATATGACTTAGAGAAGACTAAAACCAGACATATTGTCAATCAAAATCATGTGTATCTGTACTTTGTTTTTGAACATGTTTTCTTCCTTATTTATCCAAAGGTACATTTTACAAAGCTCAGAACTAAGTCATATAAAGCTTAATTGCGGTCTGCTTAAAAGTATTTCATTAATAAACCCTCTGACACGTTACTTTTACAGCACAACATGGTGGACCCTGATAACATTGGTTACTATTCTTGGTGATTTTTAATGAGGTCAGAGCAGCAGAAGGGCTATGTACAGATTAAGTAAGTATATCAAAGGATATTTGGAGGTTAGCTACATTTCTATGTCTTTTTAAATTAATAGGACACTTCATAATATTAGACAATTTCATGACAAGTCCCCCAACTTTGCTATGAAGTACTTGGGATTTGATTAATAAAAAAGGAAGGAATATCCTATTTCCATGATTCTCTCAGAGCATTTCAACATGTCAGAAAAACTGGGGTGACCAAAATATTGTCAATATAGCTACTAGGCAAGCCAGAAGCTACAATTAACTGGCTAGAGGCTTCTGTAGATATATCTCCTATGCCTGATTCAACTCTTGGTGTACTGGCAATCTTATTGTATTTTCCGGGTTTAACAGATATCTAGTATGTGTTTATTTTCATTCTCACTAGAGAAAGAAGGAACATTCTGGTTAAGGAAAGTAACAAATAGGCGGTAAACCATAAACCAGGTAAACCTAAATCAGGTAATCATCCTGCCTTATGTTTTGGAGGGAGGTCATTGGAAATTGGGTTATACATTGCCATTTCAGGTCAAAGAAGATAACTTAAAGCACAGTACTCTATACTAAAAATTAATAAATAAATAAAAATTAATAAACCCACTCCATTATTTTTCCAGCAGTAGTTTTTAATTTCAACCAGTGATTTGGTACAAAAAAAACCCCTTTTTTAAGGGTAATTTTGTTACACAGGTAGAAGCCCGTTAGCTCTGTATATAAAGCCTTCTATTTTTAAAACTAATTATAAATGACAATTTGTCAGTCTGTCTTAAGGGTTAGGATCTGGGTTTGATGTTTTAAAATCCTAGATCCCAAATCCTATAGAATAATTGATCAGTTATTAAATTAAACACTGTTTTCCTACTAAGTATAAGATACTCTGATGGGTGGGGTCTAAGAATGAAAAGACAAATTATAAAAGATAGATATTTGCATGTATCTCCCAGTACTTAGAGGGATGGGGTGAGGAAAATAACAACAGTAATATATGTGCCTAGGAGACATGATAGGTCCTATAAAACAGATCATTATTAATGTAGGGAA
>NW_006784763.1:4280518-4292878 GCF_000442215.2 Lipotes vexillifer | reverse complement strand
AGGGAAAAAAAGATTAAAGCTAGAAAATTGAGATACAAATAACACTGGAAGAAAAATGGGGATCATGGTAATCTATAACAGAAAGAGAGCTTAGCGAATAGCGAGTCTAAACATCTTATTTTTCAGAAAAGAAAAAGACTGTGGCTTTGCAAGTTTAAGTGAACTGTACAAATTCACACTAGCTTCAATATTTAATAAATTGAAATTATTTTAAAATTTCACTTTTATCAAAATAAGCTATACATTTTAGATATCATCTTTAACCTCATATTTTCTAGAAACAATATCAGATTTCATTGCAAAAGCAGTATTTTCAATAACATTATTTTTATCTGGTAAATTTGAGAGGATTCCCTTGTGAACTCAATTACTCATTTCCATAAAACATCAGGGCGCTGGAACTGCAACTGCATGGAACTAATATGGGAAGCCCAGGCCATGGTTTACAGTCTTAGAGCAAAGCAGCTCTGGTTTTTATATCTGCTGAAATGTCCCTGCTCCAGGACTGGAGTGTTTTAACTGAGAACATTACAGTGATTCTGCTTATGTGATGTGTCCTTGTTCTTTTTTCCACTCATTTTCTTCAGTGTTTCCTTCTACTTTTTCTCTTTTCTTTCAATTTATTGACTGTATTTGGTCTTCGACTCTTCCATTTGAACTTTATATTAGCTTGTTAAGATTCTCAGGAAACCAATCCTGCTATCATTTGTATTAGAATTGTATTAACTTTAGCAAGTGGTATGTGAAAAATTGGAATTACAAAGTCTCATTCTGTTTTGTTCACTGAGATATCCCAGTTCTTCAGAAGAGTACTTGACACTTAATCGGCATTTGATAAATAGCTGTCGGTTCAATGGATGCATCTTTATGATATTAACTTTTCCTAACCATGAACATGGTAAATCTCTTCATTTATTTAGGGAAATTTGATGTTTTTAATTACATTAAAAAGAACATGGGATCGTGTTCCCAGATTGCTAACTTTTCTCTTTTTCACCTTTGTATTTTACCTGTCTTGATCTACTCTCTGTAGGATATTGCCATATATGTATCCTCTGGCAACTGTCAGTATTTGTTACTCTGAGATATAGTTCTTTTTCTTCCATTATGAGACCCAGCCTTTCTCCAGAGGGATTATCTTTTCACATAGTTAGTTATTAGTTTGGTAACCAAGAGGGAGATGGGGGGTATCTTAATCAGGGGAATGTGTGCTGTCTTGCAAGGCAAAGGCCTCTGCATCATATTCAGGTAAAAGGTGGCTTTCATAGGGAAGGATGGGATAACTCTGAATGTCTGGAAGTTTTAGGTGAATCTGGGGATTCAAGATTTTCGAATATATAATTCAAATGTTTCTATCCCAAATTTCACAAAGTTACTTCTTTCCAATGAGGGTGCCAACGTTGACACATTACTGATGAGATCTAGAGTTCACCCTTTTCTGGAATTCTGCTACTATTATAGTTAAGTCCGGGGCCTGGTTATCATATTTGTCTGCCTTCCAGATTCAGGTGATCCAAGTCTATCTGTATGATTTCAAAGAGACTCTCTAGCTTTCACACTTAATTTTTTATTAGTGATTAATCTCCCTCAGCATTTTTGCCATTTGCCAAATCATCAGTTGCTCTAAAACAACCATTACACTTCATAGTCCTTATAATTATTTTGCCCCATATTTTATAAATTTCTGTGACTCACAAGTCCACCCATCTGTGTGCCAACCCAGTCCAGCATGGCTGACAATTTTCACAATCGTAAATCCTAGAGTATATCTCAAAGCTATCCCTCTTCACCTACTACCCATCACCTGTCACCTGGTACTCCAAGCCAGCAGATCAACAACTGTTCCAGTTCCAAAATCCTACTTTATGGTCTACTGTCTCAGACCACTTCTAGTGCAAAATATTGCAATCCAAAAGCAGAAATTTAGCTAGGTATTTGCGTTCATGGAAGATACTGAATAGAGTTTGGGGGACCAACATCTGTGGGAGATTGAAGAAAAAATGTCATTTGACCTGTAAATCAGTGGCAACAGGTATTTCAGCGGTTCCTGTGGCAGCTCCGGACCTGGGAAGGTGGTATGGGTGGAACTGTGTCCCTCCCCAAATTCATATTGCAGTCCTAAGGTACAGTACCTCAGAACATGACCCTATTTGGAAATAGGGTTGTTTGAGATGTAATTAGTTAAGATGAGGCCAGAGTGGGATAGGGTGAGCCCCTAATCCAGTATGACTTATGTCCTTATAAAAACTGGAAATTTGGACACAGACACACGCAGGGAGAAGAGAGAATGCAGTGGGAAGATGAAGGCAGAGAACAGCATAATGCACAAAAGCTAAGGAGGAAAGACTTCCAGTCAACCACCAGGAGGTAGGAGAGAGGCCTGGAGCAAAGTTTTCCTTCACACCTCTCAGAAATAAGCCCCCCCTTTCCTGCTGGCATCTTGATCTCAGACTTTTAGCCTTCAGAACTCTGAGACAGTGAACTTCCACTGTTTAAGGACCCAATTTGTGGTACTTTGTTACAGCAGCCTTGGAAAATGAATACAGATCTTTCTTTTAAAGGATTGTCCCAAATTGAGATACTGTGGCTAGCAATTTATATCTTTGCATCAACTAGTCTCTTGATATGAGATGCTCTAATTAAGGGAGGGGGAATGTGAGACCTTGAGTAAAGTGGCTTTATTCATCCAAAACAAATCCCAGACATGGATTCATCTGAGAGCTCTTGAGTGACAACACTGCCTGCATTTAGAAAAATGAGTGCTTTAGTCTTGGGGTTTGGAACAGGGAGATCTGTGTCACACATCTGTTACATCTGACTAAGGAATTAATTCCATTGTCTGAAGGGAAAGTATTCATTAATACTAATAAGCAGTATACAGTTTATGTTCTGAACCAGCGGCTAGAGTTTGTTTATTCGTTTTAAACTCTCCTAAACTATTGGAATTATGCCATCACTGATACTGAGTCCATTAGACTCAGTAACATATACAGTATTCCAACATTCAGGCCTTTGTTGCTGGATTGTAAGGAGCTACATCTAGTATCTAAGCAACAAGGTTAAACATAATCAACAGTCCTCAGGCAGCAATTAGATACAGTGATTGGTAGAGATCTGGAGATGTCTACTTTGCAGAGAGTTGAGCATCGTTTATTTTGAATGTGGGGTTAGGGTAGTAAAGTATTGTTTGAATGTTGTTCATTCATTTTTTCAACAAACATTAAATTCAAAATTACAAATGTAAAGAGTATTGTGAATGAGATGTACATGAATCTTTGAGAGGGCGTACTAGGAAGATTTCACCCAATTTAGAAAGTCAGAGAACTGCATACCTCTGAAGTGACAACTGAGTTGAAATCTGTAGCACCTGTGGTTACTTGGCGAGAATGGCAAGAAAAACCATTCCCTTCAAAATGAAAGGTGTGGAGTATGTGCAAAGGTCCTGCGGTATGAGGGAAGAGTACATGCTAAAAACTGAAAGCGCTCTTGAATGGAAAGACAGTGACAGGAAGTGGCACAAAATTAAATCAGAGAAGTAGATAGGAGCAGACAGTGTGGAATGTTTCAGGCAGTGTGTTAGATTTTGGTTGCTGAGTACTATTATTTGAATTTCAGGAAATTTCTCTGGCTGTACTGGGAAAAAAGAGATTGGAAGACAGAGGAGAAAATGGTAGGGAACCTACTGGCAAATGTGGAGTTCCAGGGGTGAGGTGACAGTAGAGTTGGCTTTTATAGTGATAATTAAGATGCAATGAACCACTTAAGGGGTTAAGTTTACAGAAGGTAGAAACACACCTAATATGAGTGGTAAGGGAGAGGAGACAGCAGGCATGGGTGGCGGTAGACATCACACACGGGGACAGTGCCACTAGAAGACTATCAGTGCATGTGTGGAAGCTTGATGGAGGAAGAAGGGGAAAATAACATGTTTTTAACTAGGGGGTGTTTAATTAAAGGTGCTCCTAAGAACCCCAAAATAAATAAAAATATTAACACAGCAGTTTGGTATAGGATCTGTAACTCAGAGGGAATTCCTCAGTTGAGCAGAGTTTTAATCATCTCTGTATACCTATATTTTAAGACATAACCATGGAGGAGATTACTTATGGAGGGAATATAAAGTGAGGAAAGAGGAGAGGGCCAAGCACCAAAATTCATGGTGATCCTGTATTTAATCTCTGGAATAAGGAAGATGAACCGGCAAGAAGCACTGAAAAGGAATTAGTCAGGGATGCTAGGAAAATCAAGGTAGCATGGAGTCACTTTTTGCAAGGGAAGGACCTTCTTCAAAAAGTCAAATTCTGCTAGGATGTCAAGTTAGGTGAAAACAGAAAAACAGTTTCTTTGATTTAGCAACAAGAAAGTTAGGTGTAGCCTTAACAAGAACGGTTTCAGTAGAATGATCTGAGCTAGGGAAGTCGTGAAAGCAAAAGAAGTAGAGGCAGCAATTTTAGGAGACTTCCTTCAGAAATCTGCATGTGAAGGAGGGAAGAGAAAAAGCAGTGGCTGCAGAGCTGGAGGATGATATTCAGTCAAGATAGGAGTGTGTGTGTGTGTGTGTGTGTGTGTGTGTGTGAGAGACAGTTAGAGAATTGTGAACATGTTTAGAGTCTAAGGGAGGGCATATGCGTTCTAGAAATGGCCTTTGTGTGTGGGTGTGTGTCTGTGAGTCTGTGTGATAGGCTAGATTTGGGAGGCCGGGCACATGGACTGTCTTGGTTTACTCAGCAGCCCTTCTTTCCTTTCTGTGATAAGAACACCCTGGTCTTCTGGCAGAATGTCCACCCTCCCAACGGTGCCTGGCTAATCAAAGCATCCTAATTCATGCCCACATAGATTCTGGCAATTAGTCTTTTTAAAAATTTTATATGCATGTGTAATGAGAGGGAGTTTTCCATTTCTTCAGGTTGTTGGGTGGGATAATGTAAGCCTGGCCCCAGGTACTCCTGCTAACTGCACTCAGGCACAAACAGATGGGTGACTGGAAGATCAAATTCCGCCTGAATGCCGCTGGCCAAGCCCTGTGCCCTGACACAGGGCTGCTTTCCCCAGAGAAAGAGGCAGGCTTTTCTATGACCTGTCGTTATCGAGCTCATATGGCTGAGCTTATTTTGAAGAAGTATGTTTTGCTAATTTATTTACCTACACAGATACATTTTCAATCTCACACAGAAGTTCCATATAGGCCAGTCAGTGGTGGCCTCAGCTCCAGCTCTCTCTGGCCATTTCCTGGGGACTTAGTTCATAAAGAAGCCTACATAAAGTTTTGTATCAGGTCTACATAGAGGGAAAAGGAAGTATGAGTGGGAACACAGCACAAGAAAAGATCAGAGAGAAATCTGAACTTATATTGTACATCCCTCTCAGCTATAAAACCCACACCACACCTGGATTTCCCAGATACAACAACTAGTTTCCTTTAAAATGTTTCTCATATTAGAGACACCAGCTAGTTTGAGTTAGGATTTTGCCATTTTCAGCTAAAGCATTCTGATTAATATACTGCTTATTTTGTAAATTTTTTTAAAGCATTGCCATATTCTCCTTGATCTTTCTATAAAAATCATTTCCTAAATAAATAGTTTGTGATAAAACCACGTAGAATCAAAGTCAAAATCACCTATGTCTTTATCTTACACCTAGAGATAGGATTCCTCAATTCCCTGGTATCATAAGTTTTCTTTTATGCCGTAGAGAGTATAGGTTTCCTCTTTTATTCTTCTGTTAGAAGGAAAACTTGCTGTTAGTTATCTGGTTGCCATAGTGCCTTCTTATCCATGGCCACAGTCTATTGGTGTTCATGACCAAAATTCCTTCTATTCACAGCTGAGTCACTTCAGGCTCCCTGTAAATCAAATCTTCCTCAGTCGCCAGGTTCCATCCTGTCCCTCACTACTGATGGTGAACTTTTGCTCAGTAGCTACATTACCCAGCCTCGAGAATGGATTCTCTCTGACCTCCAATTCTATTGGCTCTTTTCCTTCTTTATTTCTCGACCAGAGGCTTGATATCTATCACAGCACCAATAAGTATGTGTGCTGAGTTGTGGGAGGGACGGTTTTTCTCAGGCTGTCTCTTCGGGTTTCCATGATGTGCGATTTTTCTGAACGCTCCTAGTCTCGAGCTCCATCGCCGCATGCTCTACTTCACGAGGGACGTTGGAGTAACTTTCGAGATGTGAGATTGGAAGCCCAAAGCCGAGTGAAAGCACCTTTTCTGCTGTACCCTACCATGCTATAAGTCATATATGGTTTGGTTTCCCCTATGCAGAAAGCCTATGATGACTCCTGTGATTGAATGGATAAAACTCTAATTCTGGGTTTCCCAAGAGGCTTACTGAAGGCCTAACAGCCAATCTAAGTTCTATCAGTAATGGCCTTCTTGACTCTTTTCTGTCTATTGTCTCACTTTATACTGAATAGAAACAGAAAAAAGGGTGCTATATTGTGACCTCTCAAATTCTAAACATCATATTCTCTAGGTCACATCCCTTGACTCTGAAGCCTATGTTCCCGCATCAAGTTGTTTAGCACCATATTCCTACATCTTTCTGGAGTCTTGATGTCATATCCAGGGACTCTGTGATGCTTTCACAGAGTCTAGCTCCTTGTACTTCTGCCTACATCCTCTGATACCATCTGCTGTCCAGTTGTAAGGATATTTGTCAGTTAACTGTTGACTTTTTCTTGGGCTATTGCTGCTTCTCTGCACTCTATTCTCTTGAGATATGTGACTCAACATTTCCTGACTTTCTAGCACCTCTTGCTCTGTCCCCTTGTCTAGGTCCTCTTCCTCCATCAACCTCTAAATAGTAGAGTTCCTTAATTCTCTGTTCTGAGATTTCTTCCCTTCTCTCTGCATTCTCTTTTTTAATTATTTAAATGAAGTCTTTATAATAGTGAACTAAATGTGTGTTCCAGTCGACCAGCCGACCCGTTCTTTGAGTTCCATACGCATATGTTTACCTTTCCCATCTAGACTATCTTTCAAGAGTATTAAGCTTACATCCCAAACTGAACTCTTGATTTCCTTTCCATTCAAATTAATTTCTTTCTCTGTTTTTCTCATCTACTCCAATCTTATCAGTATTCACCTTAAGAGGAAGTTTGGGAGTCATTCTTAACCCTGCCTTTTTGTATCTTAATTACATCCATCTTCAAATTCCATAATTGTCTCACCTAATTTCTCATATTTATTGACTTATTTTCAGTGTCACTGCCACTACCTTAGAGATGAAGATATCTTTCTCTTACTAGAACATTAAGATAGCTGGTCTCCATTCCTACCATGTTTGTGAAACTGTTTCAGTAGCTTCTCATTGCACTTATATTAATATATAAAATTTTAAACATGGTTTAGAAGGTACTACATAATCTATCTTATCCTCATATCCATCCCATTTCATTTGGAAACACTATACAATACACTCTAAACACATCATTCTTCTTTTTTTTTTTTTTTTTTTTTTTTTTTTTTTTTTTTTTTTTTTTTTTTCATGCTGGGGGCCAGGACCTTACTCTATATGTACCAAATCCTATAATTTGAATGGCCATATTCTTGCAAAGCTCACTGTTCTTCTTTTACTTCCCAAAATAAGTAAGCTCTTTCCTGAGTCAGGTCTTTAATACACATAGTTCACTCTCCCTGAAGATATTTCCCTCAGATATTTGCATTTCTGCCTTCTTCTTATCCTCAGAACTCATCTAAATGCCAGCTCCTCAGAGAGGCATTCCCATGGTAGCCATCTAAAAAAGACACTCCATAGTATTCTGCAAGAGAGCCTTTTGTTTCATTGTTATTACCACAGTATCTAATGATATTTATCTTGTATTAGTTTATTTCTTCACCTGTTAGCTTATAAACTCTAAAAACTTGGGATTGAGTCTGCCCTGCTGATTACTATATACCCTGGTACAGCACAGTGTTTGGCATAGACTCTCAAAAAATATTTGTTAAATGAATTAACAAATGTATTCAGTAATGAAGCCTAATTAACTTTCATGAAAATATTTAAAGTGTTTATGTGTGTACATGAGTGTGAAAAAGAATTATTCTGACAGCTCTTCAAATGATTATGCCTAGTAGTCAAATGGCTTGGCAAGTTAAATTCCTTGACTAGTTAGATGACTTTTAGTGCATACACACCTCTTACTTGTCACTAGTTGGATATTTCATAACGCATAGTACAAGCATACCTCATTTTTTTGCACTTTATTGTGCTTTTCAGATATTGCATTTTTTACAAAATGAATGTTTGTGGCAACCCTGAATCGAGCAAGTCTATCAGAGCCATTTTTCCAATAGCATTTTCTCACTGCATGTCTCTGTCACATTTTGGTAATTCTCGCAAAATTTCAAACATTTTTATTATTATTCTATGTGTTATGGTGATCTGTGATCAGTGATCTTCGATGTCACTGTTGTAACTGTTTGGGGCTATATAAGAATTTGTTCTGACTGCCCCACCCACTGGCCATTCCCCTATCTCTCCCGGTCTCTTGGGGCCTCCCTATTCCCTAAGAAGCAACAATTTTGAAATTAATCCAATTAACAACTTGGTTTTTCCTAGGATGCAAGAGAAGGGAAGCAGAGAGATGGGAGAGAAGATGAAAATAGCGGCATCAAATGAGGCAGCGAAACAGATGAACTTTGACCTCCCAGGCTGCTCTCCCTTTTCTTTCTAGTCACAGTGGCCCCTGTGTTTCCTTCCCTATGATTACTCCAATACTTGTCCCTCCAAAACATAACCCTTGTAAGAGAAAATAAATTGATTACATGAACGATACTTATTATGATTCCATTCTTAAAATAGTTTCCTTCAGTTATGAAAATCTGATTCCAAAAAGTATTTGTAAATCTGTCTTTATTTCTAATAATTAGAATCAACGAAAGAGTTTCTTGACAATATTAATTTAACTGTTTTTCAAATTTTCTGTTAACTTAATGAGAAAAACCCTTGTGATTTGAACAGTAAAATCCCACATGATTTTTTTTAATAAGGCCATTTGATTCAACAGGACTTCAAAGATGAGTGGGTAAAGATGCAAATTAATTTAATGGATAAGCCACTAAAGGGCTGACTAGGAGCTGGTTATTGACACTTCTTTAGTTGATTGCAAGATAAGATTCAATAACTAGGGGTGAAAAGGAAACATGGAGACAACTTTTTATTTTTCTTTGCAAGACTCTTGAAAATGAAAAGGGAGTGTAAATGGTCACATTTATCTTAACATAGTCATTCTGAATAGTGTGTTAATAATTGAACCTTTGCGTCCTAAAAATACAGGCATAACACCAATGCTAAGGCACTGTTAATCAGAGATGCCTCCCAGAAACTGGCAGCAATTCTTTTGATGATCTGTTGCTAGTGCTTCTGCAAGGCAAAAGTCACCTTCTTGATATTGCTGAATTCAATTGCCTTTTACAAAAGGTTTTTTTTCCCTGTCATTTTGCATGAAATTAGGATTTAATTTCATAATTTAAATTCTTATAAAACTGTGTATTATATCTGTATAAAAATAAATACATGTAAAATGTATGAATATATTCATAACATATCTAAAATATATAACAGAGATCTCTGTTTAGTAATTGCAATAAAGTTTTAGAGTCTAAGGTATTTAATCTCAAATACCTACCATCCAAATTGATGAATTACCTATTTGATTAATACTTGAAAATTTAACAACAGTGCATTTTTGAATTATTATGAATTATGATGATCATCAGGTTGGCATATTACCTTCAGTTAAAGTGATTCTTTCTTTTCGCTATGAGGCAACTTAAAATAAAAATGTCTTTTGAAAGCCCATCTCTTAAATCATTCTTTCAATTGTTCCAAAGTAGTATTAAATTACTACTTAGCTTTGGGTAATATATCATGAGTAGACTGAAAGAGATTTGTGAACTTGTAGATTTAATTTTTCATAAGGTTCCATAAGCCTGATTATCTTTCTATTTCCTTCACAGACCCGGCCAATCAGTTTTTCTTTTGTTTCCATGTTGATATCACTTAATTACACTGGTACTAATCTTTTTAATGATTATGCTTGTCATGAGAACAATAATTACCCCAGTTTGCATTGTTGGGCGTAGAAAAAAGAATGGGCAGGGAAAATTTGAGTTTGACACAATTTGGCCCCATTTTTGGCTTTTTCCTCCATTCTGTCCTCCCCTGTTCACATTCCCCATCACTCTCTCCTCTGGGGGGAAACAAAATTAACCACCTCTCTCACTATGTACTTCCTTGATTTTCATGTTCTCAAAGCTAAGTGGATTAAAACTTACTTTTTATAGTATACAGATATGTGCCATAAAATATATATGTATTATAATCACTACATATAAAAATCTATTCATACAATTTAGAGAAACAGATAAAATAACAATAATAATAAATAAAATCTTGTATACTAATCAACTCTCCCACCCCCCAAAAAACAAAACACTACAAAAGCCTACTATCATAGAATCCCCTATGCTTTCTTCCCTTGTCTCATTCCATCTCTCCCCCACCTTGAGTTAAAAGCTGTCATAAACTTGGTGAACAATTCCTTGGTATTCTTTTCAAATAGTTCTAATCATCTATGTGTGTTTCTTTAGAGTATACATTGTTTAATTTTCCATGCTTTAAATCTTATTTAAAAGTAAATTTATGGTGCAAATTTTTCTGTGATTCAATTCTTTTACTTACCACTAAAATGTTGTAATGCAACTATGTCAATGTATGTAGCCCTGGTAGATGTCTTTTCATTGATGTTTTGTTTAATGATTGACCCCAATTCTTTACCCCTTCCTGCATCCACACCCTTGCTAAGGCCTCATCATGAGCAAGTAAACTTCCCTGTACGTTGAATGTGGGCTTGACCATGAAATGTTGACATGTTTTGGCCTTGAACTGAACAAAATCTTAAAATATGTGGCACTGGACTTGCAGAACGAGTCAAGGCCAAAATCATCACAACTTTTTGTAAAGAACTTTAAAAGAATTATGGTGACAACTTATCATTTCAACTGAAAATAGACTCCAAGAAAGATTGGGAGAATAGACTTACAGAAGCCTGTTGTGTTCCAAGTATTTCTACTTGACTCTAGAGAGAGAAGCACACCTGAACAAGAATTCTGCGGGTGACTTTAGGCACACTAACTTGATTAGAACCAAATATCCAAAAACGTTCTTTTTAGAGAAAGCCATATTGGCAAAAAGTATTGAACTAAAAGTGAATGAGACACTAAGTGATATAAGAAGACATTTTAGCCCCCAACTTTCTACAGGCAGGGAGCAGGGTATGCAAAAAGCATATATTGCAAAGTCCTCTTTAGAAATGGCAAAGGAGGATAATAGGAAAAAAAGGAAGAAACTTCCAAAGAGCAGAGTCAGGAGCATGGGAGAAAAATGGGTGAAGAAGACACTCCCAGGTTGTAGAACGGAAGACTGAACAAGGTACTTTTCCTACTCTAAGTAAGGGTATTTATCAGCCTTTTCCCAGTAGAAATTCAGAATTTCTGTGGACTAAAGACTGTCACATGCTTCCCATTCTATCTTTTTTTAATTGAAGTGTTTATTGTGGTTTTCCTGACAAAGGGTCATCACTGTTGATTGAAGGTTGCTTTTGTGCAGAGCAGATACAACTTTTTAGTTCCCAGGTCTTTGGATCAAGAGCAGCTTCACTCAGACCTGAGGGCCTAATGTATTTGATGAGACCTTGGTCAGGATTAGATGAGGTCTACAAGGTCCTGAAATGAGGGTGATTGCATTTTGCATGTGGGATGGTTATGAGTAATTGTGCCCAAGAGGGAAGACTATGTGAGAAACAAATGCTTTTTCTTGTGTTCCAATGTTGTTTTGTAGAAAGTGGTTTTGTACAACAGTTAACTGATTCAGAAGTATAGTATATCACTTATTAACACACCGTAATTGCGTATCCTTAATGCAAGGGTGGACCTTTAGGTTCTTTCCAGTTTTAGCTGGTATTACCTTGTTGATCTTCAACTCCAAACTTGTAACTCTACACCCACTCTGTGATTCGGGGGCTGGAACTTCTGAAAGTCACTTTTCCACATTACCAGCTGACTCTGGTTAGGTTCCATTATTGTGGGGTCTTCTGGGGAGACTACCAAGCTAGAGGATGAAGCATAGTCTTACATTTTCCTATTTGCTTCCTGTTGCTTCGCTCTGCTTCCTTGAGAATCATCCTAGCAAAAGATCTCAGCTATAGCAGTTCCTTCCTACAGCAATAGCTATATCCACTTTTCAGTTTACCAAAACTCACAAAACTGCCTTGTCTTCCCTCAGAGAGACATGAGCACCAGGTAACAGGAGCCTCTTACTCAGAGGTCTAGAGCTAAGCCCACCACTCT
>NW_006784763.1:4264015-4280441 GCF_000442215.2 Lipotes vexillifer | reverse complement strand
TTGGCGGTACGCGGGCCTCTCACTGTCGTGGCCTCTCCCGTTGCGGAGCACAGGCTCCGGACGCACAGGCTCAGCGGCCATGGCTCACAGGCCCAGCTGCTCGGCGGCATGTGGGATCTTCCCGGGCCGGGGCACGAACCCGTGTCCCCTGCATTGGCAGGAGGACTCTCAACCACTGCGCCACCAGGGAATCCCAAGCTTTTGAGTTTTAATACTTCCAATTTTTTTACTTGTTCACCTTAACCCTAGGCTTGTTAGCTGGTCCCTGCAGTTTGACCTTTGTGAAAGATTTCTGTTTTCTTTCTGCCTACTTTAAAAATTATATGTACTTAACATTTTGGGGCTTCCCTGGTGGCGCAGTGGTTGAGAATATGCCTGCCAATGCAGGGTACACGGGTTCGAGCCCTGGTCCGGGGGGATCCCACATGCCACTGAGCGGCTGGGCCCGTGAGCCACAACTACTGAGCCTGCGCGTCTGGAGCCTGTGCTCCACAACGAGACGCCGCGATAGTGAGAGGCCCGCGTACCGCGATGAAGAGTGGCCCCCGCTTGCCGCAACTAGAGAAAGCCCTCGCACAGAAACGAAGACCCAACACAGCAAAAATAAATAAGTTAATTAATTTTTAAAAATTATATGTAGTTAACATTTTTTTATATTTAGTTCTCTCTGTTAAGACAACTGGATTCCTCACGATGTTTTTTAAAGATTGTTATGAACATTTTTATGCATTACTGTGAATGCACATATTTAAGTTTCTCTAGCATTTATGCTTAACATAGGCTATTCATATGTTTAACCACAAGGCAACTCCCATTCTCTCTGCAACATGGTTGTGTTCATTTACATTTCCTACGGTAGTAAATGCAAGTTCCCAGAACTCCCCATTGCCATCAATACTGTTAGTCTGACATGTTTTTCCTTCCAACAGTGGTAAAATTAGATCTCATTGTCACTTTAATATGCATTCTTGAGATTACGAATGAGTTTGCACATCTTTATATATGTATAAAACCATTTTATGTATTCATGATAGGACTCAAAATTAAGTAATAGTACATTCAGGGGAATCACATCTTTGCTCAAATCACCCCACCCCCCAAGTTCAGCCCTCCAGCAGAAGCATCGTAAAGGGTGAGTGATCTTCCTAGACTTTCATACAATGCAGCAAATGTAGCTTCAAGGCTACTGTAAAAAGAGATGGTAGGATAAAAGTAAAGCAGTTGTAGAAAAGAAGACTCTAACATGAATCGAGTAAGAATGAAAGAAAGCAACTCCACCCATTTTCCTCAAATGTAAAGGTTCAAAGGGACCTTTGGAAGGCAGGGAATAAGCTGCCTAATAAGAGTTTTAAAGCACTACCCATTTTAAATTCATAGGAAGTATCTCCAGAGACAGGATCTCAGTGAAAATTGAGGCAATTGTCTTCTTCTTGGCTGCTTTAGCTAAACATATGCCCCTCTATCCAATATTTTTATAGAAAACATGTATGCTTTAGTGTGCATATGACCACTATTTAAAAATTCAGAAATGGGTTAGCAGTGAAACTGTTTTTTAAATACAGAGATAATATAGCCAAAACCGTGATATTACTATCTCTCCATCTAATTTACTCTACATAATTAGATTTTGCCCTAATCTTACAAAGGTAAAACACTTTATGTCTATTCAGATCAGTGAAGAATAGACGTTAATTACATAAAGTCATCCTCAGTACTGGAGAGATATAGACACCAGCACAAATAAAATCTTGAAATGTGTTCTCTATCCATACAATACTCTTTTAAGTCAAAGTACAAAGCATGAAAATGTGATTTACATGTGCCCAAGACAAGGGTTTTGCTATGCAGAAAAAATAGTTATTACTTCTAACATAATTTTTTAAAGTTTACTGGAAACGAAATGTACAGAGCCTTTGGAGATTTATCACATGCTCAGACTCCAACATTTTGGTCAACGAGTCACAAATCTGTGAGATGAAAGTCATGTTTTAGGAACTAAGAAACATTTATTTTGAAGCAGGTGATTAAGTTACCTAGGAGAAATTTTTAACTTTGTTCATAGTGACAAGACATGCTATAATGAGAAGGAAAATATTGCTAGCTCTGGAACTTGAATACCGAAAAAAGTAAAATAGAATCAAATCAGACACATTACTTTGATAAGGAGTTTTTAATTGTGACATGACTTCTCAGTGTCCAAGGTTTACATTCTGTCAGTGATGCTAACAGTGAGGGTGTAAGCACAGATTTCAAGAGTGATTTGATCTCAGAAACCTGTGATATCATTTCTTTTATTGGTTTGATGTTTTGTCAGCCGAGGACTCTCTATGCAGTGAGCTCTCTTGTGGCTGCATTTTCCTTCTAACTCACACCTTTGGGAAGCTCAGCTGTTTATGTTCAACCTAGGGTTTATCATGATTATCTTTCTTCTTTACCTGACAAACAGATGTGACAATACTCCTTTATTCTTTTTGGGAAGTCTGTGACAGAGTGTGCAATTGGGTAGAAACGGTCAGAACAGCTTACATCAAGCCTGGCAATTCTTTATTTAACACAAATGACATCCAATTAACTTTCCACTTCTATCGTGAGTGCTGGGTGTTCTCAGGATTTTCCAGTGCTTTCTCCTGACAGAGCTAAGAACCCCTCTCAAAGAGCAGCTTTGGAATTTTGTCCTAATTAGAAAACCAACAAACAAAATTCAGAGTACTTTCAACCAATTATGCTTCATGGATTTTAAGCCAATGTAATGTTAAACTTGGGCTAAAATGTATGTTTGTGTTTTTCTCCTGGTCAGTTTAACAGACCACATTCACTTTTGACTTCCTTTTTGCAGACTATAATGTACCAAAAGCAGTTCCTTGTCTTTCGTTTATGTTTCTGTTGGATCAAAGTTGATATGCAAGCATCAGAACTATGGTTGGGAAAAAATTAAAAACTGACTGAAATAGCTGATTATTAAGGTGCTGGGTCTAATTAATTTACATGTGTACGTGTAAGTTTAATACAAGTTTAATACAAGTTTAATCATAATACAAGTTTAATATAAATATGATACAGTTTAATATAAGTTTAATATAAATATGATATAGTTTTATTTAATACAAATATTTAATATTTAATATATCATATTTATTTAATATAAATATGATATAGTTTTGTCACATAGACATAGTTTTGTCACATAGCCACAGGTACTCTGTGTGCAAAACAGAGGCTTATGTCTCTGTACCTCTAATATTTGTGTAACGTCTGTGAATATACACACACATGATCCTGCATACCTATACTCTCTTTAGGTGTGTATTTAGTCACTGTTTCTCTCTTATAAACCATTTATATTTTATAAAGTACCTCTATACATTTAGTATCTTATCCTCTGAATAATCTTTGAAGTAGGTATGCCATATCCTAATATTCACGTGCTACATGAGCAATCAGAGCTATAACTAATTTAAGTAACTTTCAAGAAGTGTCCTAACCCTAAGCCCATTCTCCTTCCGGTACACCTCTTTAAAATATCATCATCTTGGGCTTCCCTGGTGGCGCAGTGGTTGAGAGTCCGCCTGCCGATGCAGGGCACACGGGTTCGTGCCCCGGTCCGGGAAGATCCCACGTGCCGTGGAGCGGCTGGGCCCGTGAGCCATGGCCGCTGAGCCTGCGCGTCCGGAGCCTGTGCTCCGCAATGGGAGAGGCCACAGCAGTGAGAGGCCCGCGTACCAAAAAAAAAAAAAATCATGATCTTTCTTAAAGACATTATTTATCTCCCAACAATTTCTTCCTTAGCCACAGAAGGATAATGTGCAAAACTTAACACACTGTAGGCTATTTTTAATTCTCTAGGCAAGTTAAGAGTTAAAACAATTATTTATATAATAGTGAAAGAGCTTGTTGAACAAAAGATACCTGCTCTAATTAGATGCTGAAATTATTTCAATAGAAGAGAATGCATTCTGAAGTAATTTCCCAACTGATTTAGAACTATTTTAAGAGAAGGAGTGTGATGTTGCATATTTTAGTACATTTGTCAGTTCATTAATTAGAGTTCAAATAAATATAGCTTTTTAGGTGATTAGCTATCTTTAAGAATTTTTTTTTTTTTTTTGCGGTACGCCGACCTCTCACTGCTGTGGCCTCTCCCGTTGCGGAGCACAGGCTCCGGACGCGCAGGCTCAGCGGCCATGGCTCACGGGCCCAGCCGCTCCGCAGCACGCGGGATCCCCCCGGACCGGGGCACGAACCCACGCCCCCTGCATCGGCAGGCGGACTCCCAACCGCTGGGCCACCAAGGAAGCCCTTTAAGAATGTTTTTATTAGATATATTTCTTAATATAATTACCTGTACTTGCTTTTTTTTTTTTGAATTTTTGAATTTTATTTAATTTATTTTTTCATAATCACGTTCTTATTAGTCATCAATTTTATACCCATCAGTGTACACATGTCAATCCCAATTCATCACACCACCATCCCCACCCCCCCGCGGCTTTTCCCCTCTTGGTGTCCACATGTTTTTTCTCTACATCTGTGTCTCAATTTCTGCCCTGCAAACCGGTTCATCTGTACCATTTTTCTAGGTTCCACATACATGCATTAATATACGATATTTGTTTTTCTCTTTCTGACTTACTTCACTCTGTATGACAGTCTCTAGATCCATCCACATCTCAACAAATGACTCAATTTCATTCCTTTTTATGGCTGAGTAATATTCCATTGTATATATGTACCACATCTTGTTTATCCATTTGTCTGTCATTGGGCATTTAGGTTGCTTCCATGACCTGGCTATTGTAAATAGTGCTGCAGTGAACATTGGGGTGCATGTGTCTTTTTGAATTATGGTTTTCTCTGGGTATATGACCAGTAGTGGGATTGCTGGATCATACGGTAATTCTATTTTTAGTTTTTTAAGGAACCTCCTTAAAAAACTCCTTACTGTTCTCCGTAGTGGCTATATCAATTTACATTCCCACCAACAGTGCAAGAGGCTTCCATTTTCTCCACACCTTCTCAAGCATTGGTTGTTTGTAGATTTTCTGATGATGCCCATTCTAACTGGTGTGAGGTGATACCTCACTGTAGTTTTGATTTGCATTTCTCTAATAATTAGTGATGTTGAGCAGCTTTTCATGTGCTTATTGGCCATCTGTATGTCCTCTTTGGAGAAAGGTCTATTTGGGTCTTCTGCCCATTTTTGGATTGGGTTGTTTGTTTCTTTAATTTTGAGCTGCATGAGCTGTTTGTATAATTTAGAGATTAATCCTTTATCAGTTGATTTGTTTGCAAATATTTTGCCCCATTCTGAGAGTTGTCTTTTTGTCTTGTTTATGGTTTCCTTTGCTGTGCAAAAGCTCTGAAGTTTCATTAGGTCCCATTTGTTGATTTTTGTTTTTATTTCCCTTACTCTAGGAGGTGAATCAAAAAAGATCTTGCTGTGATTTATGTCAAAGAGTGTTCTTCCTATGTTTTCCTCTAAGAGTTTTATAGTGTCCAGTCTTACATTTAGGTCTCAAATCCATTTTGAGTTTATTTTTGTCTATGGTGTTAGGGAATGTACTAAGTTCATTCTTTTACATGTAGCTGTTCAGTTTTCCTAGCACCACTTAATGAAGAGACTGTCTTTTCTCCATTGTATATCCTTGCCTCCTTTGTCATAGATTAGTTGACCATAGATGCGTGGGTTTATCCCTGGGCTTTCTATCTTGTTCCATTGATCTTCATTTCTGTTTCTGTGCCAGTACCATATTGTCTTGATTACTGTAGCTTTGTAGTATAGTCTGAAGTCAGGGAGTCTGATTCCTCCAGCTCTGTTTTTTTCCCTCAAGACTGCTTTGACTATTCAGGGTCTTTTGTGTCTCCATACAAATTTTAAGATTTTTATGTTCCAATTCTGTAAAAAATGCTGTTGGTAATTTGACAGGGATTGCACTGAATCTGTAGATTGCTTTGGGTAGTATAGTCATTTTCATAATATTGATTCTTCCAATACAAGAACATGGTATATCTCTCCATCTGTTGGTATCATCTTTAATTTCTTTCATCAGTGTTTTATAGTTTTCTGCATATAGGTCTTTTGTCTCCCTAGGTAGGTTTATTCCTAGATATTTAATTCTTTTTGTTGTAATGGTAAATGGGAGTGTTTCCTTAATTTCTCTTTCAGATTTTTCATCATTAGTGTATAGTAATGCAAGAGATTTCTATGCATTAATTTTGTATCCTGCAACTTTACCAAATTCATTGATTAGCTATTAGTTTTCTGGTAGCAACTTTAGGATTCTCTATGTATACTATCATGTAATCTGCAGTGACAGTTTTACTTCTTTTCCAATTTGTATTCCTTTTATTTCTTTTTCTTCTCTGATTGCCGTGGCTAGGACTTTCAAAACTATATTGAATAATAGTGGTGAGAGTGGACATCCTTGTCTTGTTCCTGATCTTTGAGGAAATGCTTTCAGTTTTTCACTATTGAGAATGATGTTTGCTGTGGCTTTGTCATATACGGCCTTTATTATATTGAGGTAGGTTCCCTCTATGCCCACTTTCTGGAGAGTTTTTATCATAAATGGATGTTGATTTTGTCAAAAGCTTTTTCTGCATCAATTGAAATGATCATATGGTTTTTATTCTTCAATGTTTTAATATGGTGTATAACATTGATTGATTTGCGTATATTGAAGAATCCTTGCATTCCTGGAATAAACCCCACTTGATCATGCTGTATGACCCTTTTAATGTGCTGTTGGATTCTGTTTGCTAGTATTTTTTGAGGATTTTTGCATCTATATTCTTCAGTGATATTGGTCTGTAATTATCTGTTTTTGTAGTATTTTTGTCTGGTTTTGGTATCAGGGTGATGGTGGCCTCATAGAATGAGTTCAGGAGTGTTCCTTCCTCCACAATTTTTTGGAAGAGTTTGAGAAGGATGGGTGTTAGCTCTTCTCTAAATGTTTGATAGAATTCACCTCTGAAGCCATCTGGTCCTGGACTTTTGTTTGTTGGAATATTTTTAATCACAGTTTCAATTTCATTACTTGTGATTTTTCTGTTCATATTTTCTATTTCTTCCTGGTTCAGTCTTGGAAGGTTATACCTTTCTAAGAATTTGTCCATTTCTTCCAGTTTGTCCATTTTATTGGCATAGAGTTGCTTGTAGTAGTCTCTTAGGATGCTTTGTATTTCTGCGGTGTCCGTTGTAACTTCTCCTTTTTCATTTCTAATTTTATTGATTTGAGTCCTCTCCCTCTTTTTCTTGATGAGTCTGGCTAATCGTTTATCAATTTTGTTTATCTTCTTGAAGAACCAGCTTTTAGTTTTATTGATCTTTGCTATTGTTTTCTTTGTTTCTATTTCATTTACTTCTGCTCTGATCTTTATGATTTCTTTTCTTCTGCTCACTTTGGGTTTTGTTTGTTTTTCTTTCTCCAGTTCCTTTAGGTGTAAGTTTAGATTGTTTATTTGAGATTTTTCTTGTTTCTTGAGGTAGGCTTGTATAGCTATAAACTTCCCTCTTAGAACTGCTTTTGCTGCATCCCATAGATTTTGGATCATCGTGTTTTCATTGTCATTTGTCTCGAGGTATTTTTTGATTTCCCCTTTGATTTCTTCAGTGATCTCTTGGTTATTTAGTAACATATTGTTTAGCCTCTCCATGTGTTCGTGATTTTTACGTTTTTTTCCCTGTAGCTGATTTCTAATCTCATAGCGTTGTGGTCAGAAAAGATGCTTGATATGATTTCAGTTTTCTTAAATTTACTGAGGCTTGACCCAAGATGTGATCTATCCTGGAAAATGTTCCATGTGCACTTGAGAAGAAAGTGTAATCTGCTGTTTTTGGATGGAATGTTCTATAAATATCAATTAAATCTGTCTCGTCTATTGTGTCATTTAAAGCTTCTGTTTCCTTATTTATTTTCATTTTGGATGATCTGTCCATTGGTGTAAGTGAGGTGTTAAAGTCCCCCACTATTATTGTGTTACTGTCAATTTCCTCTTTTATAGCTGTTAGCAGTTGCCTTATGTATTAAGGTGCTCCTATGTTGCGTGCATATATGTTTATAATTGTTACATCTTCTTCTTGGATTGATCCCTTGATCATTATGTAGTGTCCTTCCTTGTCTCTTGTAACATTCTTTTTTAAAGTCTATTTTATCTCATATGAGTATTGCTACTCCAGCTTTCTTTTGGTTTCCATTTGCATGGAATATCTTTTTCCATCCCCTCACTTTCAGTCTGTATGTGTCCCTAGGTCTGAAGTGGGCCTCTTGTAGACAGCATATATATGGGTCTTGTGTTTCTATCCATTCAGCAAGCCTATGTCTTTTGGTTGGAGCATTCAATCCACTCACATTTAAGGTAATTATTGATATGTATGTTCTTATGACCATTTTCTTAATTGTTTGGGGTTTGTTTTCGTAGGTCCTTTTCTTATCCTGTGTTTCCCACTTAGAGAAGTTTCTTTAGCATTTTTTGTAAAGCTGGTTTTGTGGTGCTGAATTCTCTTAGCTTTTGCTTGTCTGTAAAGCTTTTGATTTCTCCATCGAATCTGAATGAGATCCTTGCCTGGTAGAGTAATCTTGGTTGTAGTTTCTTCCCTTTCATCACTTTAAGTATATCATGCCCCTCCTTTCTGGCTTGTAGAGTTTCTGTTGAGAAATCAGCTGTTAACCTTATGGGAGTTCCCTTGTATGTTATTTGACATTTTTCCCTTTCTGCTTTCAATAATTTGTCTTTAATTTTTGCCAATTTGATTACTATGTGTCTTGGCATGTTTCTCCTTGGGTTTATTCTCTATGGGTCTCTCTGTGCTTCCTGGACTTGCGTGGCTATTTCCTTTCCCGCGTTAGGGAAGTTTTTGACTATAATCTCTTCAAATATTTTCTCTGGTCGTTTCTCTCTCTCTACTCCTTCTGGGACCCCAATAATGCGAATGTTCTTGTGTTCAGTGCTGTCCCAGACGTCTCTTAGGCTGTCTTCTTTTTTTTTTTCATTCTTTTATCTTTATTCTGTTCCACAGTAGTGAATTCCACCATTCTGTCTTCCAGGTCACTTATCCGTTCTTTTGCCTCAGTTATTCTGCTATTGATTCCTTCTAGTGTAGCTTTCATTTCAGTTATTGTATTATTCATCTCTGTTTTTTTGTTCTTTAATTCTTCTAGGTCTTTGTTAAACATTTCTTGCGTCTTCTCGATCTTTGCCTCCATTCTTTTTCCGAGGTCCTGAATCATCTTCCCTATCATTATTCTGAATTCTTTTTCTGGAAGGTTGCCTATCTCCACTTCATTTAGTTGTTCTTGTGGGGTTTTATCTTGTTCCTTCATCTGGTACATGGCCCTCTGCCTTTTCATCTTGTCTATCTTTCTGTGATATGTGGTTTTTGTTCCACAGGCTGCAGGATTGTAGTGCTTCTTGCTTCTGCTGTTTGCCCTCTGGTGGATGAGGCTATTATGTACTTGCTTATTGATACCTGAGTTTACCATCCTTGAGATTAAACATGTGAAATATGGGATATTGTTAATGTTCCCTTTAAATTGAGGCTATTTCGTTTTAACAACATAAAGCAACAACAACAAATAATTCAATTGTAACTAATCAACTGTTTTATTAAAAAACATTGCTATCTAAATGATCAATGAACTTTTAGGAGAATACACAATTACTATAAAACTAGTTCAGTATTTATATGCACAGTACCTTTCCCCTCAAGAAAATAATATTCTTTGACCACTCATCTTGTAGTTTTTATGATATGAACTTACAGGTAGCATTGAAATAGTACCATATAAAAATGTATTACATAAAGAGTCAATTTTCTTTAAAAAATGATCTATTATTCTATTTTTTATGTTAAAATCCTGAGTTGAAAATTCATTTAAATTTACAAAATAATTTAAATTCTTTATTTTCAAATGAAGCATGGAAAAGTGGCCATTCTGGTGCAAAATACATATATAACTAAAAAACAAAGAACACAAATTCACAAATTCTTAATTTGTCTGCTCCTCAGATATTTTAGTTTGATGACCTATTTACATCAGGAGAAATGGGAATTAAAAAGAATAATTGTTGAGCTGTAGATGGTAGTTGACTTTTACATTTTTGTTACAGTTCATTGAGATAATGGATAATAGAAAATTGTATATTCTGCATATTTGAATCCATACTTGAGATTCAATTCTATCCTAATGTATAATACCAAAGATGTAGCCTACTTGTGAATAGCTCATTTAGTTTCTACGTTTTTTTTTTAAATTTTTTAAAAACATCTTTATTGGAGTATAATTGCTTTACAATGGTGTGTTAGTTTCTGCTTTATAACAAAGTGAATCAGCTATACATATACATATATCCCCATATCTCTTCCCTCTTGCATCTCCCTCCCTCCCACCCTCCCTATCCCACTCCCGTAGGTGGTCACAAAGCACCAAGCTGATCTCCCTGTGTTATGCGGCTGCTTCCTACTAGCTATCTATTTTACGTTTGGTAGTGCATATATGTCCATGCCTCTTTCTCGCTTTGTCACAGCTTACCCTTCCCCCTCCCCGTGTCCTCAAGTCCATTCTCTAGTAGGTCTGTGTCTTTATTCACATCCTGCCCCTAGGTTCTTCATGACCATTTTTTATGAAAGTAATTGATTCTGTACAAAACATATTGAAGCATCCTCAAGTCCATTCTCCAAATAGTTCAACATCAGATGGGAAATTACTTCCAAAATGCATTCTCCTTTATTAAAATACCAAAATGGTACTTGAGACTCCACACATCTTTTATTCTTACTTTCATAGATATTTTTTACATAAAAATGGCACAGATAAACCTGGACTATAGACATGGTGTGATGTCCTTGATCACATCAACATCAGGAAAAGTCATACAATTGCAAAGGCAGAAATGTCACAATTTTCAAAGGAAGACCCTGGTGGAACCAAGATTGGGGATGTTGATACAATTACTATCAAAACCAATTCAATTATTTTATCATTAGAGGGAAAGAAAAAGAGAAATGGGAGAAAACACAGGAATTGAATAGCATTGGTGTATGTAGTTTTCCTTATTTTAATTTTCTTTCTAGAAAAGTAATGACTTTTTCAATTGAGAAATTAACTAAAATCTTTATCTCAGCAAAGTTTGACATAAGGAACTGCCGCGGTCCAGCCTCGGCAGTGCAGGGATAACCCGAAGGGAGGACAGAGTCGGAGATTAAAGAAGATCCACTCACAGCAGAGTCAGATGAGATGCTTGCCCCTTTTTTTTATTGCCACGCAAATAGCCCTTTTTATATTTTGTTTAACTCTTATTACACCATTGATTTTTCAACAAATTCTCATGGTTACATTAATGATTATCTAATCATATAACACAATATTATGAATGCTTTCTTTTTTCAGCCTTCTCATAACAATGGTTGCTCAATGTCCCCCTGCAGTTTTCTTTTCTCAAAACGTCTGGCAGAACTTTCGTTCTTTGTTTCAGGTCTTGTGGTTACAGTGAGCTAATACAATCTTAAAACACACAGGCTGTTCCGTCCTTGAGCATTCAAAGGGCCTAACTATTTTCCTGGTATAGTTCTAGATTCTTATCTAATAAAAAATTACCATTAGTTCACACAAAACTTTCTATATTCTAGCAAGGCATAAGCAATTTCTATCAAGTAACTTCTTTTATGCATAAATCTTAGGTTGCTTAGGAGGACATTCAACTTTTATATATATATGTTGCTTTCATGCAAAACATACTGGCAAAATATAAGTTGCCCTTTCCAAGCATTAATATCCATCTTCTCTTTTAATGTGGGCTGTTTCAATCTAAACATTCCCATGCTTGATCCTCTTTCCCATCTTGGCGGACGGGGAGTAGGTAATGGTGGGGGAGTTAAGGGGCCTTTTTGTCCCCCTGATGCTTCATCCCAAGGGGTTTTACTAAATTTCCATCGGGAATTACCATCTTCCAGGGACTCTACATGCCTTCCCCTAGGTTTTAATCCTCCGTCACCACATGCGAACAAACAAAGAAGTACACAGATCAAATAAATGTCAAACCCTTTAGTAATATTCATTATAATTCTATAAAGGCTGAGCTTCATCCGTAGACAACAGCTGTGCTGGTTCCCTTGGCTGTGCTCAAGGGATACTTGTCACATCCGGATGGCTCTCAGCAAGGAACGTGGTATAGAACCTTGAGGTAATGTTTCCACATCTACTGTCTTACTCACAGTTGGGTAAACTAACAGGAGTATAGGGAGCTGTGATATCTAGAGAGCAAGTTCTCTCTCTGACTGGCCTCAGTTCTCTAATTCCTATTGCTCTATATTCTGCCTTCTTTACTCTTACAATGACTTTATTGATTGTAAAAATAATATCAAAAATTGGCTTATTTTGTTAATGCCAGAGAAAAATAAACAAGAAAAAAAACATAAAATTGCTCCTAATATCACTAAAGTAAGTCACTATTTGCTAAAGTATGGTATATTTCTAGCAACTTACAATTTTACTTAAGTTTCTGCAGATATCACTTGGGTTTTTATTTGTTTGTTTTATTGTTTTTTGGTAGTAAATAACAGTAACCAAATCTGATTAAGAATGAAAGAAAATGCAGAACTCTTTAAAGATACCTGGATGGTTACAGAATCAGTTGTTGTAATTAGAGATAGAAAAAGAAAAGTGGATAAAACAGGAATAAAATAATGTATTATTAAGGTACCAGTGTTAGTATATAAAAATTCGAATGTTTCATTCTACCCTGCTTCATTGTGTTCAGAATTCAAAATCTTTGTAAAGAGTTTACTTGCCTAAATCTAGTCCACGTGGCTTCAATGTGATTCTTCTGGTGAGCCAGAGCTTCAAGAACCCCAAACATGTCCAAAGGCTGGGTTGGATACCTTTATGCTATTTCACAAGACTAGCTATTTAGCTGTATATGATTTTCAATTTTTATCTGAGTTCATTGTAACTATGGGTAATATAAACTAGATATTCTGTGTATATTCAGCTATATTTAAAATTCAACATTTCCTAATGTATGATTACAAATATATGAAATTGCCCATGTGAAAGTAAGACACAGAAAATTGTGAATAAAAAAATCAGGGCATTTGAAAGAAAGTGGGACGTATAGTAACATATTTAGCTTTTCAATTGGATTTGTTTCATAAGCTTATTCAGCATTAAAATTTTAGCTTTGCAATGTATTATTAAATATTCTTTGGAATCATAGTTTTAATGATGATATACTTGTACCTCAAAAGTGCACCTGATTCTCTACATTGCTGCTTTTTTGTTTGCTTGCTAATTATAAAAGTACCCTACATTGAGTGTCAGAAATTGAAAACTTGAAAAAGCAAATCACATATTTCTTTTCCTTTATCCTAAGTAAGACAATCCCCGCCCATTATAGTTTTACTGGAATTGTGGTGTAGCATTTACTTGATATATACCTCACCTCCATTTAGTTCTAGCTACAATTACCTTACAATCAATGACATATTAAAATTGATAAGATGTAGTCTAGAACCATTGGACTTTAAGTATTTAGGTCATCCCTGAACTGCAAATAAACAGCTGGAGGGGCTAATTGAACACAAAGTAAGTTAATAATGTGAAGGTTAGAAATCAGATCCATTCAAAAAATAAAATAAACAGATATCTACTTCATCTATCCCCATGTGCTGTTGGGTGACATCCTATGCCCTCTGCTAGAGCAGTGTCAGATCTGTCCTGGTTGAGTTAATAAGGATTTACACCATAGCCCAGGGGTTAAGAGATGACCAAGCTCCTCCCCTGTAGTATCACTAGAGGCCACATGGGGAGCAATAGGAGGTATTCCTGTCCCTTCCAGTCAAGGAAGTACACTGAAGTTCTCCTTGGGAGCCAGAACAGCCACTCCCACCCAGCAATAATGAAGATTCCCCATCACTGGGGGTCAAGGAGGCAAAGTGAGGAATTTGGACTTCTAGTGCAAAAATAATTCGGAAGATACCAGCTAAAACAGAAGGATTAAATAATATCCAGATTCTCATAACACAATATCCTTAATATCCAAATTTCAATAAAAAATTACTTAGCATCAGAGAACAGATTGGTTGTTACCAGAGGTGGTTGGGCAGAATGGATGAAGGGGGTGAAAAGGTACATCTTCCAGTTATGAAATAAATAAGTCCTGAGGATCTAATGTACAGCATGGTGACTATAGTTAATAGTACTGTATTCCATATTTGAAAGTTGCTAAGAAAGTAGATATTAAAAATTCTCATGAGAAGAAAAAAATTTCTGTAACTGTATGGTGACTGATATTAATTAGCATAGGGTGGTGGACATTTTGCAATATGTACATACAAGTCATAATATAGTACGCCTGAAACTAATATATATAGTCAATTATATCTCAATAAAAAAATCACTAATTGTACAAGAAACAGGGTAATCTGAAACTGAATGAAAAAAAGCCAATCAATAGATATAAACATCAAGAGGATAGGCATCACAGAATTATCTTACAAAGATTTTGAAGTAACTATTATAAGAATGCTACAATGAGCAATTACAAATACGTTTGTAACAAATGAAAAATAGAAAGTCACAGTGAAGAAAAAGAAAGTTTCAGCAATGAAATAAAAGAACCAAATATAAATTTTAGAACTGGAAAATACAAACAAACAAACAAAAAACCCAAATCTCAATCCACACGCTCAGCAGCAGAATGGGGAAGACAGGGGAAAAAAATCAAGGAACTGGTAGATAGAATAATAAAAATTACCCAATGTGAACAATAAAGAGGAAATAGACTAAAAAAACAAAAAGAAAGAACATGGCCTCAGAGACTCTGTAGGACTATAACAAAAGACCTAACATGTGTGTCATCATGGTCCCAGAAGGACAAGAGGAAAACGGTGAGACTGAAAAAGAGCTCAAAGAAATAATGACTGAAAATTTGGCAAAAGACCCAAACCTAAAGATTAAAGAAACTGAGTGAAGTTCAAACAGGATAAACCCGAAGAAATCCCCTTCAAGACACATCATAATGCCACTTCTGACAACTAAAGGCAAAGGAAAATCTTGAAAGCAGCAAGAGAAAAATGACCATAGCTTTAGGGGAAAACAATTGGATTGACAGTAGATTTCTCATCAGAAACCCTAGAGACCAAAATAAAGTGGCACAACATTTTAAAGAAAAGAACTGTAGATCCAGAATCCAAACCCAGTGGAAATAACCTTCAGGAATACAAGACAAAGAGAAATCAAGACATTCTATGATGAAGGAAAATTAAAGAATTTATCACTAGAGACCTAACCTAAAAGAATGGCTAAGGGGAGTTTTCCTAAACAAAAAAAGAAATGAGAAAAGTATGAACCTTGGAACGTGAGGCAAGAAGAACATGATAAGCAAAAAATATGGGGGCTGCAGTCTTCCTCTTTTTGAGTGTTCTAAATTATGTTTGTTTGTGGAAGCAAGATTTTAACACTGATGTGGTTCTAAATGTACATAGAGGAAATATCTAACTGACAATATGTAAACAGCTCATACAACTCAATATAAAAACAAACAAACAAACAACCCAATCAAAAAAGTGACAGAAGGTCTACGTAGACATTTCTTTAAAGAGGACACACAGATAGCAAACAGGCACATGAAAAGATACTCAACATTACTAATTATTACAGAAATGCAAATCAAAACCACAATGAGATTTCACCTCAAACCGGTCAGAATGGCTATTTTCAAAAAGTCTACAAACAATAAATGCTGGAGAGGGTGTGGAGAAAAGGGAACCCTCCTGCACTGTTGATGGGATTGTAAATTGGTGCAATCACTATGGAAAACAGCATGGAGATTCCTTAAAAACTAAAAATAGAGCTACATATTAAACTAGATTATTTTAAAATTTATATGGAAAGACAAAGGAACTAGAATGGATAAACTGATTTTGCAAGAAAAGAATGTCTAAAATTAAAAAATAGTGACAATGTCAAATGCTGATGTGGAGGCAAAGAAAGAGTCACTCATTCTTGCTGCTTGAAGTATAAAATGATACAGACCCTTTGCAACACAAGTTGTTATTTCCTTAAAAAACTTATCATACAACTACCATATAAGCCAGGAAATTCACTCATGGGCATTTACACACACAAAAATGGAAACTTATGTTTACTCAAATGACCTGTACACAGATGTTTATAGCAGCTTTATTTTAAATAGCCAAAACCTGGAAAGATGTCCTTTAGGGGGTGAATAGTTGATAAGAAAAACTGAGGTGTATCCCCATCATTGGTTGCTTTCGGCAATACGAAGGAATAAACTACTGGTATACACACAGTGTGGCTCAGTTTCCAGTAAATTGTGCTGAGAGAAAAATTAACATACTGCTTGGTTCTATTTATATACCATTCTTGAAGTGACAAAATTATTGAAATAGGGAACAGATTAGTGATTG
>NW_006784763.1:4261607-4264005 GCF_000442215.2 Lipotes vexillifer | reverse complement strand
AAGGAGGTAGTAGTGAAAGGAAAGGAAGTGTCTGTGTCTATAAAAGGACACCACGAAGGATTCTTGTGGTGATGAAATTATTCTTCACCTTGACGGTATTAATATTGTTATCTTGGTTGTGATATTGTATCACCACTATAGTTTTCCAAGATGTTACAATTGAAGAAAACCAAGTTAAGGGTACACAGAACTTCTCTGTGTAACTTCTTACAGTTGTATGTCAATCTACAACTATCTCAAAATAATAACTCAATTAAAAAGGAAAACATGGTAAGGATATATATTTTTTTAATTACTGAAAAAAAGAACCAGGCTTAACCACTACCAAAGAATAGTCTTCAGAAAAAATAAGCACCTCTGAGGAGGCAATATGCATAGTCCTACCAGGAGCCTGATAAGGGTACTGAGAAAAATTTTGTCACATAAAGTGTGTAACATTTCTAGAGACTCAAGGAGATAATTTGGGCAGCTACGTGTTGAAGAACCATAAAAGCAGTTATACAAGATTCGGACACCTTTAGAACATGAAATGGTACCAGAATTATATCACATCTTTCCCTGAATAGAAATTTTATCTTATTTTTTTCTATTATCAACTTTCTGTTGTGTTTCATTCTCTTTTTTTTTTTAAACACTGAAACCAGATAGGGTTAAAAGGTTATAGTATTAGGGACTTGGTGTTTCATAAACTGACTAGGTGAGCAACATTTGATTAAGTGTTGATTGAAATAAAGACTAGAATTCCATTTTGTTTTCTTTAACTCCCCCCGCCTCAGGTGTTGTCTCTTTATTTCCTATAAAATTCTTTTATTTTCCCTGAAAACCTAATAATGTTAATGCATTAGATTAGGGGAAGAAAGGCATAGTTGTACTCTGAAGAGTGTTTAAGGTTTGGATTGGCATCACACTATATCAACACTGGGAAGAGTCAGCAATGTGAGTTATGTGCAGAAGAGGAGAAGCCTATGGAGAGTGTAGTCTGAGTTGACCATATAGTCAGTCATTTCAAAGGGATATTTCTGTACACCTGTAAAAAGCATTCTGGCATAAAAGACTGCCAACAAGTTTCTTTTTCTCTTTCTCAATCTCTCCCTCTTTTCATGTACTGTCTCTATTTCATTCCTTCCCTCTCTGCCTCAGTATTTTTTAAGCTTCTATCTTGGTGGGGTTTTTTTTGTTTTTTTTTTTTGGAATGAGGTCATTGCACCTGAATCAAATTCTCTAGATAATTCTTAAGTTTGGTTCTATGTTTCAGGAAAACAAATAATATTAACTTTTAGGTTCGCATTTCTAGTGGTCATGCATAATGCAAACATTGTGCCATTATTTATCACATTCATCTCCCTGTAGGCTGAAGATAGAGATTGTTAGAGTGGACGTACCAAAAGAAATCAATCACTTTTCATATATATATATTTTTTTAGATGTTGGGGGTAGGAGTTTATTAATTAATTAATTTATTTTTGCTGTGTTGGGTCTTCGTTTCTGTGCGAGGGCTTTCTCTAGTTGTGGTAAGCGGGGGCCACTCTTCATCGCGGTGCGCGGGCCTCTCACTATCGCGGCATCTCTTGTTGCGGAGCACAGGCTCCAGATGCACAGGCTCAGTAGTTGTGGCTCACGGGCCTAGTTTCTCCGCAGCATATGGGATCCTCCCAGACCAGGGCTCGAACCCGTGTCCCCTGCATTAGCAGGCAGACTCCCAACCACTGCACCACCAGGGAAGCCCTCAATCACTTTTAAAATAATATCAGAAGCAAGAACTTATATAAGTTCTAAATACTAAATCTTTAATGCTCCTGCTACCCTACCCGCTCTGTTATACCGAGTCAGGCCTGGTGAACTAGATCAAAGACTGCTCCAAACCATTGTCACTTCAATTTTTCTCCCCATTTGTCCACCAATCCACTGAGCTTTTCTTTTTTTCCCCAGGTGATTCTCTATTGAGTTTATATAACAAAATTCATTATTTCAGTAAATCTCTAGTCAATACACTCAAGCATTTCTTCTCTTCTTCCATATTATTATAATATATGCATATAAAATATTTAATTAAATATCAAATAAAAAAATTATGAAATAGAGAAGAAAAGTAAAATCTTTCTATTTTTGATGATTTCCTACTTTCCAACTGGGCACGTCAAAATATACACTTAGGGTCTAGTCCAGCAATAAAGATCACAGGGGTGTATTTATATTTTAAATAATCTTGATAATTCGCTTTTTGGCTGACGTCGTGTCAGAGATGATTAGATTAGACAATTATTTTTCCCAACCATTCTTTTTTTTTTTTTGCGGTACGCGGGCCCCTCACTGCTGTGGCCTCTCCCGTCGCGGAGCACAGGCTCCGGACGCGCAGGCCCAGCGGCCATGGCCCACGGGCCCAGCCGCTCCACAGCAT
>NW_006784763.1:4235650-4259817 GCF_000442215.2 Lipotes vexillifer | reverse complement strand
CGGAGCACAGGCTCCGGACGCGCAGGCCCAGCGGCCATGGCCCACGGGCCCAGCCGCTCCACAGCATGCGGGATCCTCCTGGACCGGGGCACGAACCCGCGTCCCCTGCATCGGCAGGTGGACCCCCAACCACTGCACCACCAGGGAAGCCCCCAACCATTTTTATATTGTACTTTGATCTTATGTTATTAGTAGTATATTCAATATTTTTGGAAAAAAGATTTTAGACCATTTATTCATTAATGAGTCTTAACTTAGCTAACCCTAGTGTAATATAAATGTATTTTACTGGATGCATATGAATTTCTAAATGATGCTATTCACCATGAGAAATAAAAAGAGCAAACATGACACTTTTCCCCTCTGTATTCTACAGAACTCCTTTTTTCTCAAGATATTTTACTTCATATATACTCTTCTTGATCTCCATAGATTAGAGAAACCAGTAATATATGAGAATTTCCCTTTCCTCATATCCCTAACAATAGTTAGCATTCTCAGACATTTTGAATTATATAAATATGGTGGATATAGCCTGGTGTCTCAATAAAGTGTTACTTTATACTTACCTGATTATTAAATCAAGTTACTTTTCATGTTTATTCACAAGCTCTTCAGCTTAATCTACCTCTTCACTGAGTAGAAGATCAAGGTCACATATCTTATAAACATGAGTGTGTTAAAACCCCAATCTCCATTCATAAGTCCTGTCTCTTTAGCTGTCATGTTGTTAGCTCAGAACTGCTATTCTGACTTGTATTTTTGAATCCCCTCTTAGTTTCTGGTCGCTCCTCATTACTCCTTCTGATTGGGCTAGCATGCTGTTTTTTCTTCATTTATTTCTGAAAACCATTCTGAATACATATTATGTGCCAGGCACTACGTCTTTTCTACTTTCTCAGAGCACACTGAGAAAAACAGCTTTAAAATGTGATTATATAGCAATACTTACCATCTTGTTAAATTTCTTGTTTATGTCCTTGTGTCTTCATTGGACTCTATGCTATTTCAAGTTATAGTCATCGTCCTTTAGGTGTTTATCATTGTAGTGACCTAGTGCAAATCCAGTATTAAAAGAATTAGCTATAAAAAGAAATTCAATATATATGCATGTCATTTGGTGTAGTTAACAGTGCTTCTGTTTCTGAAATGCAAGTATTATTTCATATGATACTCAATAAAGCATCAAATTGTTTTAATTACCTTCCTTTCATCCCATTGTTAAGGGAGGGGTTTCCACCCTAGGGTTATGAGGATGGCCAGACCTGACACACTGCATGGGACAGATGAGACTGACAGCAGGTGATTAGTCACATATACTCATGGGTCAGAGGAAGAGGACACCATGTATTAGGCAGGGCCATATGGGGTTGTACTTGAGAACAGGGTAAACCAGGGGCTATGGGAGGTTGCTGGCTTTGTAGTGTCAAGGGGGTGGGGCGCCCCTGTTTCCTATGGAAGGATTTGATTAGCTTGTCTGAATAATTCCAGAGACTGGCAGAGAACTGAAACTCACTACTCATGTATAAGCAGGAATTGTGTCTCACCCCTTAAATAAGGAGGTTGTTTTTCTGGGGAACCTTATCCATGGGAACAGAGTGGGGAGACCTACTTGAAGTTAGGCCATTTGAGGCCATCCCAATTTTACTAACTGTCAAGGCAGCACATAATATTGACCTTAGTTTTAGGCCTTAAACATCACACAAATCCAGATATATAAACTAAGTTTATTCTAATTAATGTTATTTTCATGCAGAGATTAGCAGGTTTTTGGTTCCTAGCGTTGGTTAGAATTTTCAGTGACCACAAACTAGAAACATTATATGGAATTTTATTTAAATTTTGTTCCTATAGAAGGAGTATATTTCCACAAATTAAAATCATTCATAAATAAAGTTTTCTTCTTCTGGGTTAGTCTTTACAAATCCACATGATTGTAGAGAAAGCTGCTCTCTGACAGTTGTTGAAAGCTGCCTCTCAAGGTGAAGAATATACCCAAGCTAAAAAAATAATACCGGATGCACATTAGTTATCAAAACGAATGCTATACAAGCACTGAAGGAGGGGAAGTTCCCAATATCCACAACTGTTCCCTGAACAGCATTCAATGAATAAAAGTACCTGTGAAATTGCTGAGTCTCTAGAAGAACTGAATATAAATAAATGATTTATGCCATTTTCAGGGCACTACAGAAACATAGTAGAAAGAAAAGTTTGCACAATTCAAATTTGGATGAAACAATGAATAGTCAGGGGAGCATAGTAAGAAGGCTATGTACTTGTAAAGTGATAAAACAATGTCATAACAATAAATGGGTATTGGAAATACATGAGTAAAATCCAATGGGAATAGTAATGAAACATTTAGTTCATTTTTATTTTTGTCAGACTCAGAAGGCAAGTTCTGTTCAGTCTAAATTGATTGCTATTTTGATGGGTTACATCTTACAAAGTTAACCAATGTGCAAAATATAAAACAAAAATATAGTATATTCAATGGGGAAATTAATTTGTGGGTATAAGGTACTATAACAAAACTCAAATTCTGAGAGGAACACAAAACATGTATGGAATTAAAATAACTGTGTTGAAGGGATACAGGACATGACCATTTACACAAGATCATACACTAAATCAGATATTGAATAATTACTTTCCATAGAAATTCTAGATATATAATTAACTTTAAGTAATATTTCTTGATTTTTAAAATTTGCTCAGTCATTTCTTCTACCACTAATTCATGAAGGGTTTACTATGCATAGACTTTCTGATAAAAAAATCTGCAAACAAAGTAGAGATGGTTTCTATTGTCATGAAATGTACAGTATAATATGAAATTTATGACTGTGGTTTAGGAATCACATAGCTGTGGTTAAAGTTTCAGGTTACTTACTATTTCTATCTCATTAAATAGCCAAATAGAATCTGTGATGATGGAATGTTCTAAACCTGTTCTGTCCACTAATACTGAGCACCTGAAATGTCACTAGTCAGACTGAAACTTTAATTTTGTTTAATTTTAGTTAAATTTAAATGTAAATAGCCACATGTGGTTACTGGCTACCACACTGGCTACCACTACTGTAAATATCAAATATGCATATAGCAGTTAATACAGTGCTTAGTACATAGTAAGTGCTTATTATCAAGTAACTATTAACATCCATGATGATAACGATAATGTAATTTTGGGGAAAGAGATTAAACAGTTTCAAAATGAGAAAACTTCTCACAAAACCAGCTAGATATTAAAGTTCAGTAATAGGCATTGATGTCTGAGGAATCATAAGCTAAATATTTATCACTGATGCTTATAGTCACAGTACTGGAATTTAATATGCATACAATGTGTATATTTAAAAAAAACACAATAAAACATAATCCTTGAGTGGCCAAAAATGATGTCAGATGCCAATAGCATTCAAGCATTGGGGCAGATACTGATATCCACAGATGGGAGTCCTGAAAATTCTTTTCCCATTCAAAATAAGGGATATCTATAGAAACACCTCTCTGAAGAGCAATAGAATTATTCATCTTCTTCAAGTCTCAGCACTGCAATTTACATTGGTGTAGTGATGCAATGCCTCAAAATCTCCTACTACGTAATGAAAATGTTCAATAATTATTAGAAATAGTTCACACTGTGTGCGTGCTAGCTTTGTAATGTTTGGAAATTGTTCATCTCTTCAATGATACTGTTTCTTAGAGTATAAATATTCTATAAGGTAAACAGATTTTCAAAACAGCATGATATCTAAACTGGCTCAAACTTGAACTAGAGAACATTCTTCACAAAATGGTACACACCGAAAAGGACTGTCACTTTATTCATCCATACACTTTTCCAACTTTAGAAATGTATAAAGGACTTCAATCTTTCTCTTGGAAACCTTCTGCAATCTGCTCCAACTCCACCATCCATACATCACCATCATGGTCTGTGTCCCAGAAAACAGTTCTGTTCTGACTAAACTCCCTAATCCTTTGGTTTACATTTGGGATTTGGAAAATAAGAAACTCCAGAAAGAGATCGGGGGTGGGAAGAACGAATCCTTACCCTATATTTTCAGGGCTAAGGAAGGTAAAATTTCCCTTATTTCATAGCCTTAGGATATCTTATTGGTAGTCTTAAACCTTGTTCATAATTTTTAAAACTTTTGCTTATTAAATTTGTCTCAATTACTTTACAAGTGTGAATTGTTTGCTGCTAAGCCCCTGACTGATACAAGAACCAGTCTTGGTATAAAATTGTGATTTTTAACACATGGAGAACTAGGATAAAATATTGGACACATGTCTGCATGAACAGACCTTTAAGAATTTCTTCCTAATCTGTGCTTTTGGGATTATAAATCTTAACTGGATAAAGAACACATTTTTATATAAGACAGTTTGCCAAGCAGCTAGATCATAAGACAGAGAACAAAAATACGGACAAAGAAAAAGAAGAAAGAGACTGAATAAGATCAAGTGGAGATGAACATTCCGGCAGGGCCATCATCACAATAGGTCTAGAGCAGAAAAGTCATCGGGATATTGAGAATGAGACAGCAGGTGATTACGTGTAAAGGAAGACAAGGTAATTGTATCATCAAAATTTGTGACTACAGGCATAAATAAAATATAAGAAGACATAGAAGAAGAATAAAAATAAAGCTTAGTCCTAGATAATTATTATTGTTATATATTCTTGTTTGTTCATATACCCAGAACTTCCATGTACAGTAGAACAAATTGTGTGGTATTTCAGGTTAAGTGAAAAGTCAAAGTAACAATGAAAAATATTAATTTGTATATTGACCTATTTTTTGAACCACTAGAGTATATGAAAATTAATTTTAATTCCAGATATAGAATAAATAGAAAGTATGTGATAGTGTATGTATATTTACTTTATCCTATGAATTAAAATAACTTTATGTCATAATTCTAATCATGACAACTCTTCCCATTCAACCCACTCCATCTTAAGACCCAGGACAACTGAAAAAAGAAGTTTTTGGTCAATGTTGCAAGTTCCTCCACAAATTATATTTCCACAGGTTTTTCTCTCTTATACTGAACAACACAAAATGTAAGGCATTCTAGCAGTACTATAGTACACTGCTAGAGGTAGACTCTGAAGCCAGATGTCTTGGTTTACTTTCCAGTCCATAGTTGCTATGCTTCATTGGTAAAGTTACCTAAGCTCTCCATTTCCTTATTTAGAAAACAGAGATTATAGTAGTCCTAAACTCTAGTGTTGTTATGATTATTAAAGTTACTTCATATAAAACCACTATAAATATTAGTTATTGTTTTAATTTTGGCACCATTACAAAGGGCTGAATTTCCAGACTCACGATACACAAGCCTTATTCAACTCTAAGCTTTACTCATAATTAGCAAACTATGCTATTAATAGGGAACCACAACAAAGCTGCATCACTAATCACAGGGCTCTGAATTTGTCAAATGCAGCTTCCCAAAAGCACTTTTCTCCTCAGGATGTGTTTTGGGTTCACAGAGATGAGCACCAATCATGCATGGTACAGTCAGTGCTGGAATTTCTACTTTTTCATGTATTGCTAGTTGTAGCTAGAGATATGATAGTTTCTTTCAGTAGTATGCTGTGCAGCATGGAAAATGAATAAACTATAGCAATATATGTCTTCAATGCATGAATCTAATAAATGTATAAGTTAAAGAATAAAGAGGCAAAAGCATACTTAATGTATATTTTCATTTATAAAAGGTTTGGAAGTAGACAAAATAAAGCTCTAATGTAATGCATATTCAGATATAATCTTGTAAAGAAAGAAGTGATTACTTTAAGCCTAGATAGTGATTTCCTTTAGGGAGAGTGATGGATTTATATTTGGTGGGAGAAAGTGGATTGCTTCTGGGGTTCTATTTCTTATCTTAGGTGATAATGATATGGGAGGGGTTTTTCTTTTTGGAGAAGGGGTATGATTTTAAGTAATCCATATTACACTGGACTTTTACATTTTCCAATTTTCTCTACATAGATCTTACTTCTCAATAAAAGAGCCAAAAATAATAGACTAAATTTATAAAAAAGAACAGAGAGGGTATTTTTTTCATAAAAATAGATGTATATTGAATATAATTCAATATACAACTGAATATAATTTTTAGTCACATCTCTGGTTGGTATGAAAATCCACTTTTGAAATGTTTTTTTGACTTGATAGGGTAAAGGTTTGCATTGGAGTAAATACACAGATTAGTTGTCTGCATTTGTGTGGTTTGTTTTGTTGCAATGGCCATTTATTGCTTTTGCAGTTTGAAAATAATTGACAATAAAATATTTAGAGAGAGGTTCTGATTGACAACTATCTCAGACTTTTACAGAGACTTATCTTTAAATACCATGTCTCTATATCTTAGGAAGACAGTGGATACTGTTGTCTGCTTCACTCATCTGCTACTACATCATTGTTTTGCAGCCTTGTAGTATGAGTGAGTTTGATTCCATCTCCCATCTCCAAGAAGGACCATGATGGCACATCTTTTCGCAAAGTTTTTACTTCAAAATCTGATCCTAAATTATTCTAAATGGAATCAAACCCAGAACGTTGGGTAATGGTTGGAAAAAATGAAGTTTTCTCTTCTGGACAGTGTGTAAAAGGAATGTGAGATCTTAAGTTGCAGCATCAATTTTACTACTACCATATAAGCCAGCCTGTGGATGAAGGTAGCACCTAGAAGAGTTCAGAGATGAGATAATTTCAGTGATCGTGAGTGGTCACTTGTTCTAAAATAATCTGGGTCTTTAGTGATTTGTGAGTTGGAAAAGATCATTTCTGTGGACCCTGTTCTTTGTGAGAATATGAGACAAGTACCTAAATATCCTTTGTCATTTGTCAGTGTGAGTTGGATTTTCTGTTGTTTGCAATTGATCATATTTTACCTGATGTAATGAAGACTGGATAGGGAACAGAACATCGTCAAAAATGCTTTCATAGATTTTAGATTTTAGATTTGTGGATCTTTAAATTGTTTGAGAGAGACTTAGATTTTCAGTAAACAAACATTATTTTTTATTCACATCTGAATAAAATCACAATGGTATAGGACACATAATAAGTAAACAAATGCTAATCTAAAAACTCTGTGCTATAGGTGATTCAACTCCATGATCTTCAGATTTTGACCTATTTTGTCTTTAAGCTATGTTTCAAGTTTGAATAGGTCAGTTTTGACCTATTTTGTCTTTAAGCTATGTTTCAAGTCTGAATGGTAAATATAAAATCCTTGATAATTCCAAATGAATATAAAAGGCTTTCTATGAAACTAAATGATTTTTGACATATGTGCAGTTGTTCATCACAATTTTAAAATATAGTATTTGTATTATGTGAAGCATAGATGCAGTTATTTATTCCTGCCAGCCCTGACATCTCAGACATTAAAAAATGTAACCATATGTTCCTGCCCCAAATCCCTTTCATACATGTCTTTATAGCTCTAGCCCCACTCCTATGACCTAAAAGAAGAATATCTCATTTGAACTCACAATGGTATTTGTACAAAAATCTTTTTCAGGAAATAGTAGAGATTGCCTTAAGAGACAGAGCCTAACAAGAATGTTTTGCAATTGTAGTAATTAAAGTCCTGGTTCTTAAAATTGGCCATTGAGTGAAGCCAGAGTGGGCAACAAAGTGAGTAACTATTAGGCGTAACCTGTTCCAAAATGTAGGTAAATAATGGAAACTGAACTATTAAAAAAGACTAATACATTTCAGTAGAAATAATACGTGCCTCAGTCTGAAGTGAAAAATTAATTCTAGGATTTGTTAGATATGTTAACTGGTTCAAATCACAATTAACATATGAAAAGGAAAGGAAAAGACACTGAAAATAGACTGAATTAAAGCAGAAAAAGAAGTAATAGAAATAAACCTTACATGTGACAGCTTGTCACCTCCATAAAATAGGGCTGTGTGGCAATATGGCAGCCATTGCAAAGCACTGTGACACTGATATTCAAGAGCCACACCAATGTAGGTCACATAGACATTTTCTTTGCAAATATTCATGTCATTAATCTTCTTTCAAAAATTGCTGAGGTATAAACATGAGCCAGACTTGCATTTGTGCACAAAGAATGCACACAAAAATGAGTGTGTTACACTCACTTTTACTGTTTCTGTTTTACATACATTATAGCAAGTTTATGCAATATGAGATGAGGCCAGATGTTCTGAATAATTGGTTTACCTGCCATATACATAGAGCTCACAATGTTTATTAAGAAATTCAGAAACTCATGACTTGGTATGTACTATGTCTTTTGTTTGTTTTACAAAAAGTCTTTCCTAGAATGGGATCTAAATGAGATTTGCATTATAGCAATCCCATTTATTTCTATATTGTGGTATAATAAACTATTCATTACTTATGTAAACATATACCCACAGCTATAGATGGAGGGAGAGAGAGAAAAATTATTCAAATAAAATTTAAGAACACAGCACACAATAGAAAACACAATACATATTCATTAATGTATACAGTTAGCAAATATCTGCATATATGCTCAAGGCACTGTGTAAGAAGCTAAAGAAGAAAGATGAATTCCTTCAAAGAGACTCATCGTCTCAGATTCCAAACAAAAAGAAGAAATCAAATGTAATCCTGTTGGTGCTCTTTTTGGGGTGTAAGCAAAACATTACTGAGGTAGAGAGAATGTGTACATTTTATTATTATAGACACAGAAATTATATATGTTGTACCATATTATTGTTAGATAAGAATCTTTGTTGGAGCCGGCAGCCTAGGAATGAATCTCCTCTCAGCCTCTAAGATCACCTGGTCAGAATCCTTGGATGAGCCTGTGGGACCTTTCCTTCTAGCCCTGTGGTTTGGAGCAAGTGGCTTTGGAACTGTAAGAGGATCTACAAAGATTCTCAGGGGCTGCTAGGTTCACCCCTGATGGCATCAGGCACTGCCAGCCGCTCAGAGGATGAGGATGGGACTGGCAGGGCAGAAGCGGGCCTCCTCACAGGCTTTGGCACCATCCCTAAATGGAGAAGCACCTCCAGGTCCACCAAGAGAAAGAAGTTTGATGATGAGCTGGTGGAGGGCAGGCTGGCTAAGTCCTCTACCCGGGCGAAGGGGACCAGTGGGGTGGAACCAGGGTGCTGTTCTGGGAGTGAACCCCCCCCTCCTCCAGTGAGAAGAAGGCATCCAAGGCCCCCATCGTCCCTGTGCCGCCCAGCCCAGCCCCAGCCCCTGGACTCCCCAAGCGTGTGAAGCAGAGCAGACAGCCACTCCAGGTGATCAAGGATCTGGGCCGCTGGAAGCCTGCGGACGACCTCCTGCTCATCAATGCCACGTTGCAGACCAATGACCTGACATCTGTCCACCTGGGCATGAAGTTCAGCCGCCGCTTCACCCAGCAGCACTGGTATGCCCTGCTCTACAATCCTGTCATCTCCAAGCTGGCCTGCCAGGCCATGAGACCCACTGCTGCACTCAGAGGCCGTTGCCGCCATCCAGAGCAAGGCCCTGTTTAGCAAGGCTGAGAGCAGCTGCTGAGCAAAGTGAGATCGGCCATCAAGCCCACCTTGGAGACTTCCAGGACCTGCTGCACAGACACCCCAATGCCTTCTACCTGGCCTCTACTGCCAAGACTCTACAGGCCCACTGGCAGCTCATGAAGCAGTATTACCTGTTGGAGGACCAGACAGTGCAGCCGCTGCCCAAGGGGGACCGAGTGCTGAACTCCTCGGATGCAGAGGACTTGATTGACAACAATAAAGCTCAAGGACATGTGAGATGAAGTCCTAGACCATGAGCTGCCGTGGCTGACCGGCTACAGAAACGAGAGATTCGGCAGCTGGAATAGGAACCGCATAAGTGGCAGGTGCAAGTAGATAACATCACAGGCACGAGCTCTCCGGACTTTGACAGCCAGACCCTGGCAGTGCTTCGGGGCCGCATGGTGCGGTGCCTGAGGCGCTTGAGAAAGATCACCATAGGCAGAGCAACCGAGGATAACCAGATTGACGTGGACCTGTCTCTGGAGGGTCCGTCCTGGAAGATCTCCCGTAAGCAAGGTGTCATCAAGCAGGAAAAAAGATGGTGACTTCATTGCCAATGAGGGCCGGCGGCCCATCTACATCGATGGACGACCTGTGCTGTGTGCCTCCAAATGGCGCCTTAGCAACAACTCCGTGGTGGAGATTGCCAGCCTGTGATTCGTCTTCCTCATCATCTGGGACCTCATTGCCCTTATTCCGGCCGAGGCTGCCAAGATCATGCCACAGTGAGAAGTGGTGGCAGGACCCATGGGCTCTCTCTGGCCTCAGTTTCCCCTGCCATTCCAGACCCCTGGAGCTGGGAACTCAGGCTCCTGGAAAAACCAGAGGGGGCTGTGGTTGACTCAGCTCCTGGCCCCTCGATCTGAGCCTCTGCGGGGGGGCCGGAGCTGGCCCTGGGGAAGCCCCTAGAGGCTGGGACCCTCAGGCTTCCTTGGTGCCAGAGCCCCTCCCCTTCTCTCCCTGCAGAGGACCCTACCCTTTTCCCCAGATTCCCACCTTTTCCCCATGTCTCCAGCTGATTAGCTTCAGACTTTTCCTTGAGTTCCAAAAAAAAAAAAAAAACAAACTAGAACCGGATATGTTTACCTCTAAGGTTAAATTTCATTCAACTATAGTTACCACATTTGTGACACTGCAAATGCATAAGTAGCCTTATTTATACCCTTCAATGAAGAACCTATATAATAGAAAATATATACAAAAATTCAGAAAGGGATATAATAATTTACTTCATTTTAAACTATTATTATGAATGATACACTTTTAAACCCTCATGTAAACTAAAATATTACTCTTCCACTTTTAAGAACACATTATTGAAGATATATTAAACAAATAGTAACATACGGATGATAATTTAATGATATAGTAATTTGGTTAAATTGTTTAAATTTATAAAGAAATAAGACATTTTACATATGGTTGGAAATTCTTTTGCAAACTTCCCTAGCATCATTCTCCTCTCACCCAAAGGTAACATTAAAATATTCTAAAATTAGTATTTAAGATCCTGAACATATTACTTAATATGATGGCAGCCACAGATGGTAGAGTGCATTGTTATTTTTCCTTTACAGTAGCAAATACTTATTAGAATACATAATAGAAACAAAGACATTGCATACAATTATCAAAAAATGATAAAGTGTCAAACTACTAATAGAGCATATGTAAAAATTATGGGAGAAATTTAAATGTTTTATTAAAATATATGAAAATGACCATGTATAAATGGATGGGATATCATATTTATGAAAAGGATACATCTATATCATGATTATTAACACTTTATTATTTATCTATTTTTTTTGCAGTACGCGGGCCTCTCACTGTTGTGGCCTCTCCCGTTGCAGAGCACAGGCTCTGGACGCGCAGGCTCAGCGGCCATGGCTCACGGGCCTAGTCGCTCCGCGACATGTGGGATCTTCCCAAACTGGGGCACGAACCCGTGTCCCCTGCATTGGCAGGCGGACTCTCAACCACTGCGCCACCAGGGAAGCCCCTATTAACACTTTATAATTTGTTCCACTTAAAGAGCTTCGAATAAAAATTTTAATAGGTGTTTGTGTCTGTAGTTGTGGGTGTATAAAATTCAAAAATCTTTTATAAATCTTTGACGTAAGTTCTTAAATTAACAACAATTAAAAGAAGAATTATATTGAGAAAATTGCTTTACAAAATATGTAAAAAGATATATAGTATAATATTAGCACAGGGATAAAGAAAACAAAGGAACATATTAGAAAACTGAAGGAACTGTTCCACATATATATGGAAATATGTAGGTCAAGAACAGCAGCATTAAACTGAGAAAATTCATCCCTTAGAAGGAAAATAAAAGACAGATATCTTCTCACACCACAGCTAGATGTACATTCTGTGTGGATTATAGATATAAATGTGAAAGCTAAAACTCTAAAACGTGACAAAGACAACTTCTGCTCTTCAATCTGTTCTCTCACTTTTCATAGTAAACAGCTTAACAACAACAATAAAACAATAAAAGACAAAAATATGGCTCACATGTGGGCACATAATAAAGAAACATATTCAAAACTAAATTGTGTTTAGTTCTGAAATTAGAAATTAGATGTGACCCTGTAAGTACATTTTCTACAGTAGAAAGCAAACAAAGGTTATGTTCAGAAATTCTGGGATAAGACACTTAAGACATCCTGTGTGCATGTCTCTTCTCGCCTTTCATTGGTTGAACAGAGATGATAGATGCTCTGCAGGGGACGATCCCAGGATGACTGCTGTACAGCACACTGGCTGGATCTGAGCAGGCTCAAACATTATGACCAGCAGTAGTGAGTAGTGTAGAACTCATTACTCCAGAAAAATGGTACAGATGAACCTATTTGCAGGGCAGGAATAGAGACCCAGACGTAGGGAACATGTGGACACACTGGACAGGAAGAAGGGGTGTGGGATGAATTGGGAGATTGGAATTGACGTATGTGCACTGCCATGTGTAAAACAGATAGCTAGTGGGAACCTGCTGTATAGCGCAGGGAGCTCAGCTCCGCGCTCTGTGATGACCTAGACGGATGGGATGGGGGGTCAGGGGGAGGTCCAAGAGACAGGGGATATATGTATACATATAGCTGATTCACTTCGTTGTACAACAGAAACTAACACAACATTGTAAAGCAGCTATACCCCAATTAAAAAAAAAAGTCTATCACTTTGTTAAAATCCACATATATCATGGTGTTTGCTTGAGGCTGAACGTTGAGATAATAAAGGAAGATATTCCTAATATAAATGGTTATGCAGAAATCTGGTGCCTCTTTTTAAAATAGCACCTTGGCAAGAGCTTTCTCATTCCAGTTCCTGCAACACGAAAGAAGTACAAATACATCCAAATAAGAGGAATTAATCTATATACCCAAACTTTTATGTGTATGTAGCTGACAAGTATGGCTGCCACAGGAGAAATTACTGTGTGAATGAGTAAGTGATGTGAGCTAGATCTACTTTTCCCCATTTACCTTCTGTACTTCCTAAATTTTGAATATGTGCATATAAACCTTTCAAATATATACATTTCAATATTTGCGTGCATTACATAAACACACACATTAAGCAAACAAAACAAAAGTTTGAATTCACACTTTGGCAAGGGAAGGTAATGAGGAATTAGTAAACTCAAGCATTGATCCTTTGATATATATTTGTAAACTGATACAACTTTTATAGGGAGCTGTTTAAATATTAATCTCTTTTAATTATAAATACACTTACCCTTTGACCCAGAAATATATTTCTAAACATATATTTTATGGATAACCTTGCACATATATAAAATGATTCTTTCTGTTTAAGATGATTCTTTTCAGGATTATTTGAAAGTTCAAAAAAATGAGAATTAATCCATCTATAAAGACATTGTTAAATAATTATGATAAAATCCAACAATGATACACTATGTACCTGTATCAAAGAATAGGTTATGTTCTAAAGTAGAAATTTCTTCAAGATAAATTACATAGTAAAAAAAAAAAATAGTGCAGTATGGAACAATGTGTTTAACGTGTTACTATTTGGGTAAAAATGTAAAGAATCTGTACTTGCTTGTGGATACAATTATCATTTTAAGAGGACTCAAAAGGAACTAATGGTATTATCTTCCTTATGGGGAAAAGAAATGTGAAGCTGAAGGAAATAGCCACAATGCAGACTTTTAAATGTTGCCCTATATGAATATATTACCCAATAAAACAGTAAATTAAAAAAAAATATATATATATATTTATGGGATAGGGAAGAGATGGGAGGCAATGAAGCAAGTCTTCAAAAAGAAAATGGAAAGAGTGTACTGTATGACCCAACAATCCCTTTCAAGATATATACCTTTGAGAAAACTAGTCACAGGTCTCTAAGGGGATATGGAGCAAGATGAGTTATGAAGAATTCATACTATAGGATGCTTTTCTGCATTTAGAGAAAAATAATACTAATTATAAGCAAAATTGGTAGGTCTTAAAAACATGTTGTGGAAAAAGGAAACAATGGCATCTATAGCACAACGGCATTTTTATAAATTAAAAATACATGCACAAAAAGCAAAATTATGTATCTTTCAAGGATATATACTCACAAAAAATCAATGTCAAACACATTAGCATGGGTGACTAAGGTGAAAAGGAAAGTATTAGTGATATATTGCTTCTTAACAAATAACTCCAAAGCTTAGAGACTTAAAGCAATAATGATTTTTACTTCACAGTTTCTGAGGGTCAGGAATCCAGGAATGGCTTAGTAGGGTGATTCTGGTTCAGGATTTCTCTTGTTGCAGTCAAAAGGTGGGTCAGCCCTACAGGCATCTAAAGGCTTAACTGGGATTAGAGGACCAACTTCCAAAATGGCTTGCATAGCACATGGCTGTTGGCTGGTGACCTCAATTTCTTACCATATGTGCATCCTCATGGGGCTTGCTTGAATGTCCTCAAGACATGGCATCTGGCTGTCCCCAGTGCAAGTGAATTCAGAAAGAAAGGGAGCAAGATGTAAATGCCAAGGTCTTGTAAGACAACATCAGAAGTTAACATAACATTACTTCTGCAATATTCTCTAGGTCACACAGCCTTACCCTGGTAGATGTGGCAGGGGACTACACAACAGTTGGTAGGAATCATTAAGGGCCATTTTGAGTCACAAATAATAAAAAGAAATATCAGAAAAAAGGCAAAAATTAATATACAATCAAATAAAACAAAATTAATCATATACTTCCTGATGATCATAGTGCCATGAAATGATGTGGTTAGTTTAACTTTATGTACATGGGTAAAAAGGAAAACACACATACCAATGTGTTATTCATACATACGCACATAGGTATTTATATATTCTCTTGCTGATAAACATATTTCCAATATGTTTTTCTATTACAAATAATGATACAGTAAAAATTTCTGTATATGTCTTCTTGTGTACATGTACAAGAGTTTTAGTGAAAGATATATAGTTTTAAGTGGAAATATCAACTCTTGTATGTACATCTCCAACTATACTGGTTGGTGCTAAATTTCTTCCCAAAGTGGACATAATGATGTGCAGTCCCAACAGCAGTAAATGAGAGTTCCCATATTTATTATCCTTCTTAAATTATGGTACATACCAACTTGAATCTGATGAATATGAAATGGAATAATAGTATTGTTTCAAATTAGTTTTTCTTCCCGATTAATACTGAGTTTGACACCTTTTCACTTTTATTTCATATTCATATTTCCACTTCTGTGAATGGTCTTTTCAAGACTTTTTTTATTGGAGTTATTTGTTCTTCTATTATTTGAGAATTATTTTTATAATCTGATTACAGATCTTTGAGTCTGCAATCTTTCTATAATTATCTCTAAGTCTGTGGGTTGTATTTTTTATTTAGTTTACAGTTTCTTTTGACAGAAATAATCATTGCATGGTAGTCAAATTTATACAGTTTCCATTTATGGTTAGTACTTTTGTATTTTGCTTAAGGAATCCTTACCTAAGATTATAAAGATTCTTCTCTACATTTCTAATGTAAATTTAAAGAATTTATGTTCAGTTTAAATTTTTAATATGACTGAAACAAATTTATGTATGTTGTTGTAATAGCATAGAATTATATTTTACTTGCTAGGGTGACAGCCAATTGCCCTACAATAATTTTTGTAAGTTCTGACTTTTTAATGTATGGTAAATACATCAGCCTAGACGTATAATAGTAAAAACAACAATGACAAATGTACCTACTCACCAGTCAGACTCATTAACTTTGGAGTTTGTGGTCATTGGCTGAGTCACTAGAACCTGAGCTCTTGTGGATTCCATTTTTGGTCTCTCACTTCAAATCATTTATTGTCCTACTGAAAGAAGAAATGTAAGAAATAGGGCTTAAAATTTCTTGAAGTAAATGGTTCATTCTGTCCAGGACTGGCCCGGTATGATGTTTAATTGTATATGTCAACTTGGCTGGGGCAAGGTGCCCAGACATGCGGTCAGATGTTACTCTGGATGTTTCTATAAGGGTGTTTTGGATGAGATTAACATTTACATCACTGGACTTTGAATAAGGCCGAATGCCCTCCATAATGTGGATGGGCCTCATTCAATCAGTTGAAGACCTGAATAGAACACAAGACTGATCTTCCCAGAGCAAGAAGGAGTTCTACCAGCAGACAGCTTTCAGAACTGAACTGCAACACTGACTCTCCCTAGGTTTCTAGCCAGCACACCCTGTAGGTTTTGGACTTGCCAGCCTCCAGAGTCACATGAGCCAATTCCTTAAAATAAATTTCTCCGTATATGTATACATACATCTCTTAGGTTCTGTTTCTCTGGAGAACTCTGGCTAATACACCCCATGTTCTTTGGTCTTTGCTAATTGACCATTTCACTGGTGCTACTGGCAACTATCCTATATGTTCTAGTCTCACTGTTTAACTGATATCACAGTTAAACCCTCCCGCCCCCATGTCCTGCAAGAAGAGAAATAATGTGATGGAATTAGTTTCCATTGTTTGCCTCTTTGTTAATTTTATTTTATGCCTTAGAAGATCAACAACACCTTACCTTTCTCAAATGCATTTGGAGACCCTCAGCTGGAAGGTCCTCAGCTACCCAGTTCTAGCACATGCCTCTTCTGAATACCTTCTCATGCATATGTATATAACAGGAAGTACCTTTCTTTATACTGTCCATATAGTGTCACATTGGGGCAATTCTTGACGTCCATACTCCACTAAACAAACATGATAATGTCCAGTCCCCAGGACTACTTTTGGGACAACTCTTTATTTTTTTCCTGTATTATTGAATTATAATAATATTATCCTTAAATTATAGGATTTATATCCAAGCAAGGTCTGCTACTAAAGGAAACTTTTATTAAGTATGATCTTATTGATACTACGTCAAATATTACTCTAGCAAAATTAAATTTGCATGGGGATATTTGTTAAGTTTTACTTGTGAAATTTGTTAAATTATAGATTTATATTTAAGAGTATTACTTCATGTTTCTCCTTAATAAAAGCCTGAAACTGATAAACTATTTTGATCTTTTTAGTTATATGGCATGGTATGACTTAATGATATAACTGTTTCCACATTTAACTCTGACTACTTTTTTGTAATACATAATTCTTATGTTTATTAATCCTACCCTTGTCAAATAATGTGTTTTGTAAAATATCAGTTCACTAAAAAATACAATTACCTGAAGTTTATATTTTACCTTTTTTCCCTGTCTAGTTAATGACTGACACATTGCTTTCTTCCAAAATGGATAGAAAAGAGCTTGAAAATGCATAAAATACAACAGTCAGCACTATTAGTCAAGATAAAGAAAATGAAGTGATAAAATAAGAGGAAACAAACCTGAATTTAATAATTCAGCCTAAGAACTTGTTTACATCGTGGAGTTTGACCACACATCTGTGCCTCAGTTTATTAACAGAGCAAAAAACAAACTTCTTCACTTTAGAAAAAAATTCAGTTGCTAAGAAGAAAACACTCAATTCTCACACACTGAAATTGAGGCATTATGAAAATATACACCCAATTATGAATACTGGCTTCTTTTGTGATTTAATTTAAGAAATGTGAAAGTTCCAAAAGTCATGTAATGCTGTTGATTTTTTCTATTAGCACCTCTGTCACTTTTTATATTAATATGGTACTGAGTTCCATAAATTTGTAAGTTCCATAAACTTAACTTTTGTTTTGGACATTGGTGTTATCATCTGCTAATCTGAAGATGCGTGTCTGTGTGTGTGTGTGTGTGTGTGTGTGTGTGTGTGTGTGTGTATGCATTTTGAATATACTTATGAATTATTCAAATATTTCTCAGATTCATTAGAATTCATGAACTGACTTCCTAGTATTACTCGACAAAGTTTTGTAATGTTTTAACATTTATGAAAAATTTAATCTCTAATAATGGATAACTCGAGACAGATATTTCCTATTTAATAATTACAATTATTTATTTCAAACAAATATCATAAAAAGAGAAACTCCTCTTAAGGGGCAAATACAAGGACACCCAAAATGCCATTTTCTATTGAAGGCATATCAGTATAGTTAAATTTGATTCTATTCAATAAGCACATATTGAGGAACTAAATCGGGAGCTTTAAAAGCTATAAATTTGGTTTTCATCTTCAAAGAGCTTACTATTAAGAACTAGCAGGTCGTGAAAAATGGCCTGGGACACAAAACTTGAAGAATGAATGAAAATTTAACAAATTGAATGAAAATTTAACAGACAAAATGGAAAATGTAAGCTCCTTGCAGGCAGTAGTTATCTGTTTTATTTACTCTTGTATGTAGTGCCTGGAACAGTGCAGAAAAAAAACAGTTGATTCTCCATTAATGTCCATTAATATCTTAACTGAATTTTAAAAATTTCAAGAAAATGCCTTTGTTAGCATAGGAAACAGTGCAAATGGTTTGTGTATGATTTTTACATTTTAATTTAAAAAATGATCCAATTCTTCCACATAATAATTTCCTGGGAAAATACCACCATATTAAAGATATCAAGTAACTTCTATTCAGTAACTTTTTTATGTCTTTAACATGATAATTGACTTGAAGGGTGCATTAGAAATAGGTTATAAATGATACAAATGATACACAGGTTAAAGAAAGAGAAAGTAATCGAGATCACAATGGAAATTTAGCAGATACATGTCCTATTTATTTAGCTTTCATTCTTCAGCTTCTTCTATGTGGTCAAAGGATAGCATATCTGTTTTGCTGTGGAACAAATCACTTCTTATACAGAATTCACATATATATTGGAAACTCAAACACCTCGACTTTCATTTCCAGTTTAAAATGTCATCTGGCTAGTAGGCCTGAAGCAGCCTCCTCTACCTTTTCACTAAAGTAGTTAGGAAGAGACTTAAGATGAAATTGCACACCACTGTGAACTGGGACTCACTGTCAACTTATTGTTAGAATATGAGAGGAATTTCCATTAACTACAAAGCTAAGGGGAGTGGATTAAATACATGATATAGTACGATGCTGCTAGTGTGCCTGCCTGCCAGAAAGTAGATAGAAAGACCTTTATTCCTTCCCTCTTTCTCTAATTCCTGGATCAGAAACAAAATCTCAACAAAGCAGAAAACTGAATAGCCATCCTTCTACTGACTGCATGCTAAATTTTAGGCAGTGTTTCAGTTTCCCATGCCCCCTGCCCTGACCCCTAATACTATGTCTCATTCTTTATCTCTTCAGATATTATAATTTCAAAAAAGTGGAACAAGGGAGGGAAAAGCATTATTGAAAATGACTTGAAAGCTGAGACTGATTCTTGTGACTAGAGTACTAATTGAGGAGGGGAAAGGAAAGCATGGTAAACCCTAATAGGACTCTTTTCTGTATTTACTCTCCATCTGTTAAGGCTGTTAGACACATTTAATGCAAATGGGAGAAGACCCACATCAACAGATGAAGACACTCATCAAATAAATGGCAGATATATGTTGGAAATTGGGCTGGGAATTATGTATACTACTAAATATATACTATGTATATATTTGTATATATATGTATATATATTATGTATACTACTAAATATATACATATGCTAAATATGTATACTACATATACTATGTAGCAACTACAGTTACTACAATCTGTAACTTTATGCAATTATTTGCCTAAGTTGACAGGATTTGGACATCCACCTCCCTTTTTAATTATAGGAAAACATGAATAATGATATTAATAATAACAACATCTATCTGAGATGCCCCTCCCCTACACACACGCACACACACTGAGTCACTCAATTTCCTATTATCCTGCAATATTTTTCTTTACAGTACCTATTACCTCTGAACTATGACTTATTTATTTATTTCTCTGTTAATAGTGATTTTGCTGACTAGATTATATGCTCAATGAGCGCAGAATCCTTTTCTGTTTTGTTCACTGTTTTCTCTGCACTTATAAGAGTGTCTGACACCTAATAGGTGATTGACAAATATTTATTAAATGAAATAGTGAAAGAGAATGAATGAGTTCCAAGAATTCAGAGGAGAGAGCCTCACTGAAGTGATCTACTCTAAAAATATAGTATTTTAGACAGTTTAGCATCCTTGATAGGACATGAAAAGTAATGTCATATATTAAATGGGTACAGGAAGCGTAGAACACCTGATTAAAAAGCTAAAAACAGGGCTTCCCTGGTGGCGCAGTGCTTGAGAGTCCGCCTGCCGATGCAGGAGACGCGGGTTCGTGCCCCGTTTCGGGAAGATCCCACATGCCGCGGAGCGGCTGGGCCCGTGAGCCATGGCCACTGAGCCTGCGCGTCCGGAGCCTGTGCTCCGCAAATGGGAGAGGCCACAACAGTGAGAGGCCCGCATAACGCAAGAAAAAAAAAAAAAAAAAAAAAAAAAAAAAGCTAAAAACAAAGCTAAAATGGAGATTGAGGGGAAAAGGTTGCAGATAGCAAAAATGCATAGATAGGTAATTATCTCCTGCTAAGCCTTAGATCATGAAGTAAACTTATACCTGTCAACATTTACTGGAATTTCTAATGTCTCTCCTAGCTGTACTCAACTGGTTTAGTTAGGTAGTAATACCATACAGACTCTAAAATAGAAGGCTATTCCTAAAGACTATCAAAAGGTTAAAAAATGATACAAGAAACTTCTTCCTCAAACCTTGGCCCTAATTATAAGCTACTCTGTGCAGACATATTTCTGAAGGTATATGATTAAATCCCATTTCTCTCAGGCAGAAACGGTGATTATGATGCTTCTGATGAATCTTCAGAATGAATATAGGTCAGGGCCTCTTGTTGGATGCTGATTTTTCTTTTTTCTTTTTTTGTCCAGAGAGTCAGATCTTCAGGATCATCATAGAGCTCCTAGCAAAATTATTTAGTGCATTTATCTTAGCACTAAAACCAATATTCTGGATTTTTTCTCTTTATTATGTTTGTCATAAATGAGACATACTATAGCATTTGTATCCCATATTTACACATAATATTGTATGTTTTCAGCTAAAAGATCTTATTATATGAATTAATATAAATATTTCAGTAGAAGCTAGAACTTATATATGTCATAAGGTATATCAACAAATATAAGGATTTTAAATTATATCCTATTTTGATTATCATAATAAAATTCATATTGGATATATTTAAAATAAGATGTTATGTTGTGGAAAAACATATCAATGATGTTGATAACCAACTTAGCGTTCTTTTCCAGAATGAAGAGAAAAGATATGAGGGGATGAAAAAATTGGAAAGAGCAGTTATAATTGAGGACAGAGAATCGAGATCCATAATAAGAATATAAAAGTGTTTTTGACAGAGAAACCTGACAAATTTTTGGAAAATTATCATATAAAACATAGCTGTGGGGAGTTCACTGGTGGTTAAGACTCCATGCTTTCAATGCAGGGGGTGCAGGTTCAATCCCTGGTCAGGGAACTAAGATCCCACTAAATCCTGCATGCTGCATGGCATAGCCAAAAAAAAAGCTGTGAATTTACTGGTTTAAAAATAATATATAAGCATTTAAGTTGAAAGTCACACTGCATTCAACAGCAAAATTAATGAGAGAGTCTAAATGATAACACACTTCCTGGTCACATTTTTGTTGTCTTCATCAACTGGGGACAGTAAAAATGCTAGAAAGAAAGTAATCAATGCTTGCAAAATTTTAAGGGAAGACAATCATGTTCCCCAAATTTTATATCCTGGGAGTTTTCTTTCCATGTATATTATCAGTCCCAAACATACAACTCAGAAACTATTCTACTCAACTTCTCTTATTCTTAAAAGCAAGCATACATACAAACAAAACCACCTAGGGTTCTTAGAAAAAAAGTAAAATCCACAAATTAAATCTGGATAGTTTAATCAGTAAATTGATTTATTAAATGATATTAAGCAATTTTCAGAACTGCTTGGAAGTTTGGAGGAATCAATGCTTTACTGCACCTGCTATTGCTGCTAGCATTGATATGGTCCCTTTGCTGGAACCAGGTTTGCTAACACTGAGAATTTGTGGTCACTACAGATAACTCTGCTACCACTGAGTGTTGATATTCTGCCCCTCACCTTGCCAGCAAAAGTGGATGTCCTATAAAAGCCTATTTCATCACATTGGTCACTTCTGAATTAAATTCTTATGCAGGTGTTCTGATTGGGAAATTAAGTCACATAGGCATGATTTTACTGTGAAGGAGAACGGGTACTTAGCTCTGACTTTTCTATGTGAGGAGCATGTCAGATTGAATACATAGGAATTTCTCCAAATATTGAAAAGATTATTCAAAAGATGAGAGACAGTCATGAATATGGAAAATACCCATGACAACACCACCACAAACAGCAAAATCACACAGGAAACCTAACTAATCAACCCATCAACCAATAACTGAATGCTAATAAACAAGATTTATTCCTGTTGGTGAAGGCATGAAACATTAACATCTCAAGAATGGGCATGTCATGATGCAAAATAACTCCACCTTTTGGGCTGAACTAAAACTTAGGAACCTTGAAGCATCGTGTGTTCTCAGTACAGGTTGTGCAACCCAGAAATGAATGCTAGACCTACTTCCCAGAGCCATTCCTTTTCTGCTCAGTTTCTTTGGAATTAGGTGATACATGCCTTGCTTCACATCTTTCAATCAATAATTTAGAATACATTTTATTCCCAGGATTAGTAACATCTGAAAATGAATCTTCCAGGACTTGTTAAAAAGTGATTAAACCATTGACTTGTTTGGGAAAACGGTGCTAGGATAATTACTGAACAAAAGATTCAGGTGCTAGAAGAATTAATGAACAGAAGTTTGTTTCATCTTCAGAAATGCAGCAGTGCATAAAGCAACATAATTGCCCTCTGCGTTTCCAAGAAACTTGAAAATTATTTCCTCACACTTAAAACTCTTATTAAGTATGCAGTTTTATTGGATAAAAAATATGTGAAATTGTAGCTACACAACACAGGCATACAATTGGAAGGGAACCCCCAACTTCTAGGGATAATATACAGCATCAGTTTAAATCACGTGTGTGAATTAGCTTGTGATATGGAGGGATATGGGGCAAAAGCACCCAAATTTTTAGTAAGTATAGTATAAGATTGGAATAGTGATGCTGAATAGCTTATAGTTTTTCTGTAACCCCCAAACCATTATTTTCTCTTACTGACGTAAAATAGAAAATAACAATAGTATGACAAAAGAAAAACTAAACATGCTGGTTAGCTAGTATCTGTCAAATTAATTAACAGATATTGAGGACAGTTGACATATGGATACTGTTTTGGATAGGACGTTAAACATTAAACAGCTTTAACTCTCAATTTCCCCATCTGTAAAAACGTAATAATGGTACTTAACTCACAAGATTTTTGTTAGAATTGACATCCTTTACAAATAGCAAATACTAAGTAAATAGTATATCATCATTATTATTATCTTTATCGTTGCTAATAACCTACCTTACCACGTGTATTAAAATAATGATGAATACTCTATGGAGAAGAACCAAGTGAGTCATATCTCAGTATTCAATAAATGATAATTGAATAAATCAAATAGAATTTCCCTGACCCCTTGACATGGGCATGTAAAATGAATAACTTCATTGACACATTTCTTGTTTAAAGTTAGAAATCTGGAATTAGAACATTTTGATGTGCCAGACTACTGTAAGATAAAATACTCAAGTGTGTGTGTGTGTGTGTGTGTGTGGTGTGTCTGTGTGTGTGTGTGTGCGCACATGTGTGTTATTACTCCTCCTAGTTAATTGTTTATGAAGTATTGTGGTCAGGAAAGAGTGGTTCCCATTGATTCACTAGAACTTGATATATCTAGACTTTATAGCTAAAAAAGTGTGATCCTTGCTTGTGTCATGTACATAAAGAAAGCTTCAGCCCTAAATAGGGACAAAACTTCTTGAAATGAAAAGTATAACAATGCAAGGAAGTTTTAGAGTAAAATAAAATATGAATTATCATGCTAAAATTCTAAGGTTTGCAGCTCCAAGAGTTGTATTTTAGAAAATATGTCCATATAGTTGCAATAAACAAATTATTTCAACATTAATCTGCAACTTTAAATTTACAAAATAGC
>NW_006784763.1:4226744-4235609 GCF_000442215.2 Lipotes vexillifer | reverse complement strand
CCCTACACTTCAGTCCTCATTATGAGGCTATGAGGAGTTATCAGCCCCCTCATTACATTAATGAGGAAACTGATGCTCGCAGGAGCTGACTTAACCAATAGAACACAGAAAGTAGAGAGGCAAAAAACACCTTAAAATCTGGCTGCAAGCAGTGCCTTGGCTTTGATGCCATTCTGTATGCATTCAACAGTGTCACCAACCTTCTCATCAGTCATTTTGAAATGTCAATTTATCAACTAAAATACCATGCTTTAATTGATGAAGCAACATAGAACTGAAAAGTTAAGTATCTAAGCTCCAATATATTTCAAGTTGCCAGGCTATGAGTCCTGGCTCTGCCCCTCATATCTCTCCCTCATATCTCTGTAAATTTGGCCAAGTTTATCTTTGTGCCTCCATTGATTGATTAATTGATTGATTTATACAAGTCAAAGTGTTGATTTTATTTTTTAAATGAAGTATAGTTGATTTACAATATTATATTAGTTTCAGGTGTACAACATAGTGATTCAATATTTTTATAGGTTATACTCCATTTAAAGTTATTACAAAATAACGGCTAGATCTCCTGTGTTGTACAATATAACCTTGTTGCTTGTCTATTTTACACATAGTAGTTTGTATCTCTTAATCCCATACCCCTATCTTGCCCCTCCCCCCATCCCTCTTCCACTGGTAACCACTAGTTTGTTCTCTGTATCTGAGTCTGTTTCTGTTTTCTTATATACATTCATTTTTTTTATTTTCTAGATTACACATATAAATGATAATATAGAGTATTTGTCTTCCTCTTTCTGACTTTTCACTAAGCATAATACTTTCTAGGTCCATCCACGTTGTTGCAAATGGCAGAATTTCATTCCTTTTTAAGGCTGAGTAATATTTCATTATGTGTGTGTGTGTGTATATATATATATATATATATCACATCTTCTTTATCTATTCATTGTTGATGGACACTTGGCTTGCTTCCATATCTTGGTTATTGTAAATTATGCTGCTATGAACATTGGGGTGCATGTATCTTTTCAAATTAGTGTTTTTCATTTTTTGTTGTTGTTTTTGGATACGTATCCAGCAGTGGTATTGGTGGATCATATGGTAAGTCAATTTTTAGTTTTTTGAGGAACCTACATACTGTTTTCCACAGTGACTGCACCAATTTACCATTATACCAATAGTATACAAGTGTTCCCTTTTTCTACATCCTCACCAATATTTATTATTTTTAGACTTTCTGATGATAGCCATTCTGACAGATGTGAGGTGATACCTCATTGTGGTTTTGATTTGCATTTCTTTGATGATTAACAATGTTGAGCATTTTGTCTTGTACCTGTTGGCCATCTGTATATCTTCTTTGAAAAAATGTCTGTTCAGGTCTTCTGCCCAGTTTGCAGTTGGGTTGTTTGCTGTTTTGATATTGAGTTGTATGTGCTGTTTACATATTTCCTGTGTGCAAAACTTTTAAGTTTAATTATGTCCCATTTGTTTACTTTTGCTTTTATTTCTTTTGCCTTAGGAGGCAGATCCATAAAAGTATTGTACGTTTTATCTCAGAGAGTGTCTGCCTATGTTCTATTCAAGGAGTTATATGGTTTCAGGTCTTACATTTAGGTCTTTAATCCATTTTGAGTTTATTTTTGTTTGTGGTGTGAGGAAATCTCATACTTTTACATGTAGCCACCCAGTGTTCTCAGCATCACTTATTGAAGAGACTGTCTTTAATTCATTGTATACTCTTACCTGTTTTGTCATAGATTAATGTCCAAGACTGTGTGGGTTTTTTTCTGGGCTCTCTATCCTGTTCCCCTGACCTATGTGTCTGTTTTTGTACTGGTACCATGCTATTTCAATTACTGTAGTTTGTAGTATAGTATGAAGTCTGGGAGCATGACACTTCCAGCTTTGTTCTTTTTCTCAAGATTCCTTTGGCAATTCAGGGTCTTTTGTGGTCATTTATTCTTATTTAAAATAGAAAATAATAATCACTTGGTGCATACATTTTGGAGATAGTTCAATAATTTAATACATATAAGGAACTGACAATGCTCTTATATGTAAGAAGTGCTGAACACAAGTTTATTATTATTATTAAAATAATTATTTATTTTTTAATATTACTTTTTGCCACATTTATGGTCTTTTTGTACAGTCATTAAATTATATACAATCAATTAGTGATATAGAACATCCATTCCATACCAGGAACCATAATCTGTTATACAACTTTTAATAGAAAAATTTTACATTAGTTCAAACTCTCTGCTTGTTAATAGTATCCATAATTATTAATATAAAACACTTCTAAATTTCTATTGCCATGTTTTTATAAATAAATCAAGTAATATGCTTATATTCACAGTATCTGTAAAGCTAAGGAAATCTAGGTATGTAAATAATTTTACAATTATTACAGTGCAGACTTTTCCTTCCCCAAAGTAAATGACACTGTGCCAGCCACCCCGTACATAATTAATATATGTTTCTTAAATTACAATGAGATATTAAGTGTTTTCTGTCACTGTCTAAACCTAAGTGGCAACAGATTATTAAAATGTACATCCTGTACTTCCAGAATACATTACCCAGTTGCTCTGTGTACTTGGAATCTACACAGTGAAGATGCATTTGGATCTACTACTACTCTTGAAAGGCTTTGCCAATTTAGGATCAGAGATTATCATTATTAATCTGTGTCCCTGCTAGAAATGAACCTCTTCTTGGAAAGTTTTCCTTTATATTCTTCAATTGTGATTGTGCCTAAGGAATATAAATTAAATAATGAGATCGCTGGAGCTCCCCAGATGCTTGTCCTGTTACATGATTTTCATGGCCACAATTCAGACCCTATGTATAAACAATAGTTCTGACAATTTTCCCTGTGGGAGTGCCAATAATTGTGCATCGGGGGAACTAAAGCAAATAGAAAAGCTTATATAATCAGAAAGTTTACTTTCTCCAAGATATTCTTTAAAATATCTCTAAGATATTCTTTCAAATAAATATATAAACCTTAAGCCAAACTAATTTTTCTATATTGCAGTAAATCGTAAAATATATGCATTGTAAGAATGGAGAAATGAAGGAACTGGTAAATTAAAAGTGAAAAGCAAAGAGCAATGCAAATGAGGGAGAAAATTGTAGCCATAAAAATAAATTCTTAAAGTTTATCTTGAAGTATAATTTTAGAAATAGATAATTTTGTTGATAGAAATATATTGCTACATTAAGAAGACAAGTTTTGATTTAAAATAAATAAATCATTTTCTAAGTCTCCAAACAGTTTAACTATGAATACTTCAACAACAGTTTAGCACTGAATTTGAAAACTATATCTTGTTGCTCTTGAGAGAAGAAATATTTAATAAATAATTAAAATAAACAGTCAAAAAATGGAGGACCTATTAACCTCTAGCATATATAATAAAAAATAAACTTCCTACTATATACAGTCAACAGTTATCAAAATACAGAGATTTACTAAGTTCATTTATATTATACTACCAGTTTTTATAAAATTTGATAAACTTCTTTAGGAATTTAGAGAGTAGTTTTTAACACATTTTAAAAACTACAGTTGTTTTGGTATTTATTCAGAAATAATCTGGAAAATGCATATGTTTTAAACTACACCAGGACAAAGTAGTACTTATTTCTTTTTTTTCCTTTTCTTTATCTTTTATTTAATTTATTTTTTTGATAAATGACTCAGAGAAGACCTCAGCAAAAAGATAACAAATCTTAAAATTTATTATTGTCAATAGTCTGCATGACCTTTACTTTAACTGCATTGTTGCTGTCAGTAATAATCCAAGGCTGCACTTTCAATGATAAAATGAAAGATTTTGCATACTGAATCTCTGGGTCTCCTTGAAAGTGTTCAGATATCACAGTCATTTATTCCCATTGTCAGAGCAAGGTACATTATGAAAGGCCATCCGTCTTTACTTGAAGATGAAGAGTGGAGAAACTCCACTTCTGCCTTGAATCAAGTACTAACTGCTTCAGGGCCCTCAGATGTATCAACATATTGACCCGCTGTAGCTGTGAGATCTTTCTCTCTGTGTGTATGTGTGTGTGCCTTCCTTATTTGGCTCTGGGCACAGGTCTTTAAGAGTTTGCTTTTCCTTTATAATACACAATTTCAGTGGCACATAAAATAATGCTTTATCGCATCCCTGAGAGTATCTTTTGAACAGGGCTTTTCGTTTGTCTAGTTTGTTTGTTCTTTTGTTTTTCCCAACTTAACCTGGCAGCTAGATTACTAGCAAAATTTTGAAAAAAAGCTTGCTTTGCTGTCTTTAGTAATAATACCAACAGGAATCATAATAATACCTTTTATAAATATGCAATTTCAAAATTTTACTTTGAAATAGGAACAAATTTTATGTATTTATGATTAAATATTCTTATTTAATAATTGGCCAGAAGATATAACAATATCTAAATACTGCATGGAAATAATCATCCCAACTTACAAGAAAATGTAGGAAATATATACAGAATAAAGATAGTAAATACCATGATGCACATACTATTAGATGATGCATTTGCCCCAAACTCTAAGTCAGATAAATATCACAACTAAGTCGGTCATAGGGAATCCCTATTTTCCTAAAATTGTCATATGTCTGAATAACTTCAGACCAAGAACTTAATTTTGGCTACTTCACTCCCTATTCCAACAGAAAAACTTGTGTCTCAGATTTTAGTCTCAGACTTCTTCAAGGTAGGGAAAATAAAGAAAAGATTGAAAGGATTTTAATTTGTCAACATACCTGAACCTTACCTAGCTGGACACTTGACTCTCAGAAGAATGTAAAAGAGAAGGAAAATGTCCAGGCCTTTGCCAGAAGAAAACAGCCAGGGGATGAGACTTGAGTTTTCCAGGGCTGTTGTATCAAATGACTAAAACTGGGGTGGCTTAAAACAAATGAATTTATTCTCTCATAGTTTAGAGGCCAGGATTCCAAAACCAAGATGTCGAAGGCCATGCTATCTCTGGAGGCTCTAGGAGAGAACCCAGTCCTTGTTCCTTCTAGACTCTGGTGGCTGCTGGCATCCTTTGGCTTTTGGCGTCATCACCCCAATCAGTACCTCTGTCTCCACATCACCTTCTGCTTTGTGTTTGTGTCTAATCTCCTTCTGGTTCTCTCTTATAAGGACACTTGTGGTGGCATTTGGGGACCACTCTGATAAGCTAGAGTGTTCTCCTCATCTCTAGACCCTTAATCATAGTGGCAAAGACCTTTTTTCCAAATAAGGCCACATTTACAAGTTCCAGGGATTAGGACATAGACTTATCTTTGGGGTATGGGTGGCATTTTTCAATTTACCCCAGGCTATTTACCACTATCGGCATGGAAGCAAAAGGAAAATGCCACCTCTAAACGGTGATCTTTTTACACAGCTTCAATTATGGTGAAATACATATCCTCACATATGACCAATTCTTCAGGGGGTAAAAAGAGGTTTTGGAGAGCACTGACAACTCTTTTATGCTATAGCAAAATTAATATTGAGCATTTCCAAAGTACTAAATAGTTTAGAATAATATGGAGGTTTTTGGACAACTTCCAAAAACTCCCTTTAGAGTATGAACATATTTACTTGGTTCTGATTGATGCAAAATAAGAACTGAGAAAACCACTATTTTTACTTACTTAATATTTTATATAGAAATATTGCAAAATAAATAAAAGTGAGATTGCATAGATAAACATCTAATACAATTGAATGGCTAGTATATGTCAATGGCAGGAGTAGATAAGAGGTGGATTTTTTAGTGACTTTAATGATGTTTGAATTGATTCCTGGGGGAAAAAAAGGACTTACATTCATTTTCTGTATGTAATGATAACTCTAAAAATGTGAATTAATTTAATTGGCTGGCGGTCCTTGATTGTACCTTGAAAAAAAAAGCACTTTCGGTAATGCTTTTGTGTTTCTTTAAAGAGCTGAACTAACTTACTTTGATGCAGAAGTCGGCAAGGAGAACTCATCTGCTAAAATGCAAACTAGGGATGCTCTTCTATAGCTATTCTTGGATGCTCTCAAATCAAGCTTCTTGAATCCTAGATCAGCTGCCTCAAACACCCCCTTATTTACATAAACTCTGGGGCTTTTGCAGTCATCTCCATTGTGCAGTGGAGTTTTTCTGCATGCATTCTGATTAGACTTTATGTAAAAATGCATAAATTTCTCATCCAACCAAAGGCTGACCTGGTGGAAACTGGCAGGGAGTGGGCAGAGTGGCAGATTACTAAATTGGCAATACCTTTTTAACTCTAGTTCATTTGGATGAAATGAACCAGATCTTACAGAGGGCAGCAGTATTGGTCTAAATAGGATAAAATGCCTTTGACTCCTGGAAAGGTACTAATGCAAGAAACATACAAAGAATCATCAGGAATAGAAGATCAAAGATCAAAATGGGTATTTTTCTAGAATATGAAACAAGTAAGATAGCCCAATGAATATGTGAATTCTTCATATTCTATAATAATGTATTTGTTATAAAGTAACTTACCAAGACAATAGATTCATTATAATTTATCACTTCTTCTTTTAATTTCTATCAAATTACATTGGAGAAGGAAAGGTTTGACAGTAAGGTTAAGTGCTGTAGATTATTTACAGTTTTTGTTATCATGTCAGATGTTTGGATAGCACTTGATAATAAAGCACACTCAAGAAGAAGGTAAAAATCCCCATGCATTTCTCTGTGTTCTATTTCAAACAAATACGAATGTATTATAGGGCATTTTGAACTGTGGAATGTAAAGAATGATGAAAATATATAAAATATATTAAGAAGAATAACACCCCTATAATTATCATGGCTACTTAAGTATTCTAAAATGACTCTATATTACTTCATTTATTGAGAGGAAATACACATATTATAAAAGTTTTCTCTTAATCTGATAAGAAAGGGTGTTCCTTAATGACTATGATTTTTATGAAATACCAGCAAGAATTTTTTTATTTTCAAATCTTACCAAAGCTAGAAATATCTAAGGGCAAATCAATCATATAATATTATCAGTTAAAGGGATATGGGTCGTTGCAAACGAAAAGAGCAAGGTGAGGGATATATATTTTGGAAGCAAATTTATAATATGCCTGAATAAAAAGTTATTGAATAGTACAATGATTATTAAGTGAAAGTTGGAAAATGTTAAATTATATTTTAAATTATTTTATTGGTAATACAAAGGCATATACAAAAGCATATATGAACATTTATGTGGTATGTGCATGAGCCTCACTTTAGATTATGGTACAACTGAAAGAGATGTTAAAGAAAGTCAGAGCTGGACAAGGGTTAAAGAGGTAAAACGAGATTTTATTCCGAAACTATTGCAATAGGGGAAAAGAGACCTCAGTATAGAACTGGGCTCAATTCTGAATATGACAAAGGGCAGTGGGGATTTATAGCCAAGGTACAGGGTTGGGTGGCGGTCAGAGGACGGAAAATTACTAAAAGGAGACATCAGAGGTAGAGGGGATTCTTCTAGACCTACCCAACAGGATTCTTGCTGAAGCCAGGCCAGAGGGATCAGATATCACCTGGGTGGATGGTCGAGGATGAGGAACTTGATTAAATATGGAGAGTGATCAGATAGCAAGGGTGGGAGATTCACTCTAAGCTGACTTAGCAGGATTCTGGCTAAAACTGGGCTGTCTCAGACCTGTACAGCCTGGCAAGCATGAGGCCTAGTGGAGCAGAGCATCAGAAGAGCCTGACTAAAGTTTAGTCCAGGAGAGGGTCTTTGTCAGGGGTCATCTACATGTATACTGACCTTGTTTGAGCTATCCTGTGTGTATGAGGAGAGGGAAGGAGAGAGAGAACCCTATATGTACGTATACATATATATATGATTCAAATGTTAAAAGGTCCTTAATTTTTAAGTGGAGTCAGTCAAAGTACAAAGCAAGTTTTCTAAATAGGGAGGCTGCATTCAAATTGGAAACACTACAGAGGAAACAATAGAACAATAAAACTAGCTTCCCTGGAGTAATTGGGCCATTAGATGCTCATACATAACCTGAGGCCCTAATTACCTCTGCTTTATATAGAAATTTCTGCCTGAGAAGGCATCAGTGGATTCCTGATCTAAAGGTATTGTTACAAAATATTTAGCTTGTATGAAGAAAAGTACTTGTCTTTTCCAGAAAGAAAAGTAGATAGCCGTGCAGAATATATTATGCATTCTGTCTGTGCTCTTCTGCAGTGATTTATTTTTTAAATTTTCATCTTCTTTTGTTTTTTACATTTCCATTTTATTATTCCCTTCCTTCCTTCCTTCCTTCCATTCTTTTTTGAAATATTTCAAGTTGAGGAGAAAAACCAAAAAGGGATGACGTGACTTTCGGTAATTACAATCTCTCATCATAAAGTGTCAGTCTAGAGATCTTCCAAAATTTTCTCTCACCCATGACTTCAAACCCCAAACCTACACCCCCCTCCCTATTAGCTTATCAGTACACTAATATTACTGCCAAATATTCACAGCAGTAAGAGCACAACAAAACCTTTGTCTTCCTATCCACCATCCTTCTCTTATTTCTCTAACAGCAAAAATTTTCAATATATATATTTCATGATTACTACTTTCAAGTCATCATTTTCCACTGCTTTTTAAATCCAGTAATTATTGGCTTCTATTTCAAGCTGTCACTGAATTAATAGTCATCAAAGACCTCCTACCATTAATTTCAGTTCCCAGCTGACACGTTACTCCACTGCAGTAGCTTTTAACATGGTTGTCTAATCTCTGCTCTGAAACCTGATTTTTTAATTTATGAACACTACTCATTCTCAGTTCCTCTGCTTTATGGGCCTTCACGTCTTTCCCT
>NW_006784763.1:4217327-4226680 GCF_000442215.2 Lipotes vexillifer | reverse complement strand
TTTCCCTATGTTCAAATATCACCAATCGTTAAAATTCTGCCATCTTTCCTCTTCCTAATCTAGATTTACTCCATGAGTGATTAAAGCTACTACTACAGCTTTAGTGAACGCCCATACGTTGAAGAGTGAAAACCCTGAATCTCTATTCGAGGCTCCAAAATCGTATATGCCACTATGTAGGCAGAATCTTCCACAGAGATTTCTCACTCATTTACTCTCCATAGAGGACATGTGTCATTGTTTAATTATTTTATTTTTCAGCCAGCTAACATCAGAAAGCACTTTTTATTTGAGAAGAACACCCTAGATGTTTTCCTGGGTGGCAGAGCAGGATTTTGTCTTCTAGGCAAGAAGCCAGAAACCTCTCCCCAGTGCCAAACTATGACATGTTATGTAGGCTTGGCTGGTTACTTAGTTTTTATCTGAGACTTGAATCCATAGTGAAGGACAGGGAAATTCAGTACAAAATTGTCCGTAGTTAATGGTGCAGGAGGCTGGGATGACACCAAGAGACCACCAACCGCCATGCCACAGCAATGCCTACTGACACTGTTCCTGCATGGCACAGTGGTGTGTAAACTTTCACTGCCTCACATTCAAAGATTTCTGCCAACTTTGTGAACCTAGTTCTGTAGACATTGTTGATTTTTTAACCCATTCAATAAGATTCGAATAATTTCATTTTTCTGTTTAAAAATAACCGTTTCTATTTGAAACGTTTGAAAAAAGAAGGTCTGATGGACACCATCCCCCAACTTCCCTCTCAGGCTGGCTACACACTGAACATTTCACATCTTCACTGTTTATTATTGTAGTGATTTGCACTTTCACCCAAAAGTCATCCACACCAGAAATATGAGTGCAATCTTTGTTCTTCTCTCTATATCTAATTATTTGCTCAGTGTTATTAATTCTATAGATCTTACATATCTTTTATGCCCAATGCCTCCTTGCCAGACTAATTAATCCCTTCTTACTGAAGGCCCTAGTAATATTTCAACTAGAGTGTTGTGAGGCTTATAACTACATTCTTTGTTTTCCTTATCCAAAACATATATTAATGCTGGCAAAATATTAACATTAATGACAGACAAATATTTCTAAAATACAAATCTAATTATTTTATTAGTCATCACCTTTCTATAGGTTGGTCAATGGCTACGCATTACTTTTTGTTTTTTAGTGTAATCTTTTTTTAAATTTATTAATTTATTTTATTTATTTTTGGCTGCATCAGGACTTCGTTGCTCTGCAACTATCTCTAGTTGTGGCAAGCGGGGGCTACTCTTCGTTGCGGTGTGTGGGCTTCTAATTGTGGTGGCTTCTCTTGTTGCAGAGCATGGCGTGCGGGCTTCAGTAGTTGTGGTGCGTGGGCTCAGTAGTTGTGGCTCTCAGCTCTAGAGCACAGGCTCAGTCGTTGTGGCACACAGGCTTAGCTGCTCCGCGGCATGTGGGATCTTCCTGGACCAGGGCTCAAACCTGTGTCCCCTGCATTGGCAGGCCGATTCTTAACCACTGTGCCACCAGGGAAGACTCTACCCATTGTTTATTGGATAAAAATCAAAACCAGAATAAGAACCAGTAACAACCGTAGCATTGTTTTGTTACATGTAATACAGTAAGTACATAGACATACACTTGTTCTCTCATTAACACACAATGTATGTGACTTACATCCTTATCATAATCATGATCTTGTGTTGGGCAAAGTCTCCAAAGTCTTCAAGCAAGGCCTTCTATACTGAGCTCAGAAGATTTAGATTACCTATACCACCAATTTATTGGGAGTGTACTGCTGCAGCCTCTGCTTAAAGCATGGAGCTAGGAGGCCAGATGACCAAATGATTTTTGAACACAGCTTACTGACTCAAGAGTGGGCATTTTACCCAACCTAAGCCAACTGATTTCTCTCAAATTTGAATTAAGAAGCACATGGTTAGGTCTATAATGACAGCCACTGGATTTAAGAAGTTCATGTTGAGTCAAGGACAGAACTGGGCTAGTGTGAAAGAATAGACGTAGCAGCCTTTAAAGAAAAAAAGCTGACAGAGAAAGAGAGAGAGTGAGAGGGGAGAGCAGAGAAAGGAGAAGGGTTAGGGAGATTAAACAGAGAAAAGAGATACAGAGAGTCACTTAGCCCGCTGTGTGAAGATTTTCCTACAATTAGGTCCCATGGGGTGTTCTGATGCATTATCATATTTCCTCCTTTATGTAAACCCATTTCATGGGCTCTTGTCCTTGCAACTTAGTTATCCCTAGATGAGATGCTATGCGAAATCAATGTTTCCTAAATTTAAGGTATGTTCTTTACCTTCTCTTCATCTCAAAACATTTCAAATAATCTAACATTTTATTTCCCTTTTCTTCTGTGTTGGCGACTATTAGGGGATTATTTCAATTTTGACTTCAAATTTAAACCTGTGTTTTCTTGTGTGTGATGTTTATATTACTTTAGCACATTATCCTGTGAGTATATTTGTGCTGATTATTTTAAATTAAAATAATTTTTCTAATATTCTCTCAGGGTGCAGCTTTAGTTAGTAAGACTTTTCTCCGCTTGCTGCTCTCATAATATTTTTTTTGCTTCTATCTTGACCCCTTTGAAATAACATAGTCATGTTTGCTGCTTTCAAATCCTCTAGAATCTCTCCCAAGTCTAGTGAACTTTAAAAAATGTCAGTTAAAGGTTCACTGGTTTTTTTGTTCACTTCCTTTAAAATTCATGGATAGCCGCCATTAAGATTGCTGCTCTGTCTACTTGAAGCATAGTGCCCTTAGCAGTTCTGCTTTTTATCTATACCTTTCTCACTCTTTTTCTTACAGTTTTATGAAATCTATTCTTGGTTGAAAATATCTTATTTTTTCTGAACACAATTTTAAATAAACACTTTCAGTTCCTTGACTGAAATGATAATGATATAGTCCTGTTACTGGGGAAAATGATTTTTAATATATTGAAATTAAAATAGCAGCAAATACAAGTAGTTTAAAACTAAGGGTTATTAATTATTTTCTAAATGTTTTAAATAATTTATTGAAAGTTATGCTTATGTGGAAAGTTTCTGGGGAATTAAAAACCTATTCTTTTATTCCTTAGAAATCACGTGCAAAGCATTACTGCCTACTTTAAAATAAGCATTTTTCTTGAGGTAAAGGAGTCCAGTGAAGCAATAGGTATATATATATATATATATATATATATATATATATATATATACACTCCCCTAAAAAGGAGACTCTACAAATCAGATTTCTATTATCCAAACACTATACATTTAATCATGTTAGCTATGGCTAACCAAAAATTCCACAGGTGAATATAGAGAACTATGTTGATATCTTAATAAAGATATATGTGTATATATATAGCCAAAATAAGAGAAGAGTAATTCTCTAAATAAAGATTTAATACACACTGTCATGAATATCAGTTTATAGTTTCAGTAAATAGTTTTAACTCTAGGTACATATTCAGAGACTTACTGTCTAGGTCTTAAACATTTACTTGGAATTTGAGAAATTTTATATTAGGCAGGCCAAACTAATATTTATCTCAAAAGATTATAAGAAATATTTGATTTTTCATGTTATTTTATAGTAGTATATTCATGGAATAATATAGTCAAGTCATATTATGAAATATCCCCAAACTTTTAAAATTCCTTAATCAGATAACATAGGCCACATAGACAGGCCTGAGGTTTATTGAAATGTTTGGTTTTCCATGACAGTTTAGATTAAAAACACCTGTTTATTTTTGTGGAAATTGTTCTAGTCTCTGTGTGTTTTGTAGGTTGTGTACAATTATACAAAGAAAGGGCTAGTTTTTGTATTATGGACTCACCTGCCTGGAAATAAGTTACCGTCAGAAATGTCTATTGGATACTGACAGATTAGATCCTTGCATTTTATAAAACATAATGTGACTCATGTTATCAAGAAAAAATGTTTTGTTCAACATAATTGCTTCATACTATATATATTACAAGAAATTAATGTGAATGAAACCTTGTTTATATGGCATGATAAAGAATTCAACTTTTTTGGGGGTTCCCTGGCAGTGCAGTGGTTGAGAGTCCGCCTGCCGATGCAGGGGACACAGGTTCGTGCCCCGGTCCGGGAAGATCCCACATGCCGCAGGGCGGCTGGGCCTGTGATCCATGGCCGCTGAGCCTGCGCATCTGGAGCCTGTGCTCCACAATGGGAGAGGCCACAACAGGGAGAGGCCCGCGTACCGCAAAAAAAAAAAAAAAAGAATTCAACTTTTTTTGATATGATACCTCACATTTTATGATTTTTTTAATATTAAAAGAACAACATTCCCATATTTTCTTCTTCACCTTCTGGGGAGGTTTTCAAATTGAAACTTTCCTTGTTTTTGAGGAAAGTTCGACTAAAATTTATCATGGCTAATGATTTAAGTTCAGAATTTAATAGACATTAAAGAGAAGGGGGAAAAAAAACCCACTGGCTTGGGATTGGTAAAGGAGTGGAAGAAAGGAAGAGTGTTTGGTGGGAAATAGGGGAGGAAAAGATGGTTTTCCCCAGCAATAAATTGGGTCAACAAGTTGAAGACAAATGTTTCAAAAGGTTCTGAGCTATTGAAGGGCTAAACCTAGTGATTAGCCTGGAGGGGAAGCCCAACAAGGGGAAAGGACTGGTGAGAAAGTGATTAAAGGCCCTGTTTGTGACAGTGGTAACTCATAGAAATGCACTTGAATCATTATCTACACTGCCCCATCCGCCTCAAGTGGGCAACACCAGTGGCTGTGTCCTGGGCCTGGGAACAGTAACACCTATTCCATTCCTCAATATCCGCTTGCTCAATATTCTACAGCACCTCCAGAGGGATCCAAGCCTTCTATGATGCAAGAATTTTGCAAATCACATTCGGCTTGGAAACCCTGCTTACAATTACACTGGGATACCCATTCTTGCCATTGTTGGTTCACATCCTCCTTCAGAGATTCCTGGGTGAAATCTGAAAAGGGCCCTGTCCTCAGAGAGGGCAAGGAGAGGCCAAAGAAAGAGGCCAATCACTCCAGATTGGTAGGTGGCAGGCTTAATAAGCAAGAAAACTTACTCAGGAAGCTTGTCTTGGGCGACCTCGAGATAAGTAGATTTCCACACTTGCCTGCCAGAATCTTAAAAGTTTCTGTAGAAGCTTCTACGGTGTTCAGTCACATGTGCCTTGCAGATGGTCGCAACACGTCACTCTCACAAGGTTACGTCCTTGGAACAGCTTACACTGTGGGAAGTGTAGGGAGAGCGCACATTCCAAGAACAGGAGAGGGAGGGAGGAGCCTCCGATTGTCCAGGTCCATTTCTCAGGACAGTTAGCGATCACACCCTCACAGTTACCTCCTCTAACACCCTTGATGCATTACTTTTTAATATACACTGATGGGTTCAGTTTTCTAATATTTTTATTACAGATCTTGTATTCACATTGACAAGAGAGATTGGCCTACAATTTTTCTTCTTTCTTTATCCTTATGTTGCTTTGGAATCAGGTTTATAATAACGTATAGGTTTTAAGGAAAGTGTCACTTAAAAAAAATTCTCTAGAGGGATTTTTTTGTGAAAATTATATAATGTTTTTCAGCAGTTATAAAAAAGTTCTCAATCTTTTCTTTTTAACCTTGGAAAAAATTAAACTACTGTTTAATGCTTTTAATGATTATAGAATAATACAAATTTTCTTTAAAGTTTTCTCTTTAGTAAACTTTCACAAGTTGCATATTGTAGAAATTTTCCTTCTCCCAACTGATTTTGTTTATTCATGTCTTTTATTTCTTGATAAATTTTGCCAGATATTTATCAATGTTTACAGCCTATTTCAGAGAAAAACTTGTTGGCTTTGTTGCTCCCTTCATTATGTTTTTATTTTCAAATGGATTCATTTCTACTCTCAAGTCTTCATATTTGTAACTTCTTTTTTCTATTTTTTGTTCTTATTTTTTTTAACATCTTAAGTGGTGGGCTTAAGTAAATATTAGCTTCTCTTCTTTTCTGATATAATCACTGAATGCTAAAAATTTCTAAGTACTATGTTAGTTTCATTCTTTCCAATTAAATATGTAATGATATATAATTGTTTAGCTCTAAATTTTTTAAAATTATTGTTATGATTTTTGATGCATGGTTAATTCAGAAATATTTAATATTTCCAAATAATCATAGCTTTTTAAAGCTATGATTTTGTTGAGTTATATAAAAGCATTTCCAGGCTTTTTTTTTGTCATCTTTCTCTTCTTTGCCTTCATTTGGTTTATGTTTTTATATTTCTCAATTCATTTTTATTACCACTCATTTAGGAATTATTAACTCTATTACTGTCTTAAGTGGTTAAAACATAACTCTGATTACTCCCTTAGTGAATTACATGATGTTTTCTGATATTTAAACATTCTCTCTCTTTTTTTTTTTTGCGGTACGCGGGCCTCTCACTGTTGTGGCCTCTCCCGTTGCGGAGCACAGGCTCCGGACGCGCAGGATCAGCGGCCATGGCTCACGGGCCCAGCCGCTCCGCAGCACGTGAGACCTTCCCGGACCAGGGCACGAACCCACGTCCCCTGCATCGTCAGGCAGACTCTCAACCACTGCGCCACCAGGGAAGCCCAAACATTCTCTCTTTTTAACCCAATAATTGGTGCATTATTTTTACTAGTTTATATGGTCAGTGTCTGTTTATACTTACCTATCAAATTACTGTTATTTTTTGATGACCATATTTTTCTTACATCTCAGACTTTATTCCAGAATGATTTTTCTCCTTATTAGAATCCCTCCTTATGAATATCATTTAGGGTGGATCTGCTGGTGGTAACCTCTATCAGTTTATATTTATGGGAAACATCTGTTAGTTCCATACATTAAAAAGAGTTTCACTGAACCATTCTCTATTGGCAGCAATTTTCTCACTACGTTCTACATGTCATAATCACATTGTAGTCAAACTCTGGAATACCAATGGCAATGAGAACCCACAGTATTTTGAAGAGCATTTCAAATAGGTTTGTTTTTCTTGTTTGCATATCTGCTTTTTCTTGAATATTGATTGACTTTTTACCACTTCTTATTTTGTAGTTTTATAATCAGATTATTTATTTTATAACCATTTCCCTCCCTATTCCTCTCAGTCTCTATGTCATCTTTATTTTCTTATATTTGGTTCATAATATGTAAACAGAAACTTTATATATTGATACTTTTTAAAATGTTCCCTGGTAAATAATCTCATATTTTTATTATTTCTTTGATTTCTCATAGAAATTGTTCATTTCTCTTATGAAGCAAATTTTTTATTGACCCTAGAATGCTTGTGTGTGTATGTGGGGGCACAGGAAGCTTAGCTCATCTTTGAACTTGGAAAGATCTTTACAGACTTATTTTCAAATATGTAGTTTATGTTCTCTCTTTGAAGTTCTCACTTTACACTTGGGTGGTGATGGAGTTCCTATCTTAGACTTTTAATAGATTCCAAAGTGGCGTGAAAACTCTTTGGTCAAGAGTTTTCTAACCAAGTAGATTGGTTGAAATCTACTAGGCATTTGTCTGGAATTATTTCACTTTCTTGCCTGAAAACATCCTTTCTCACTCTCAAATTTATTTAACTCTGAGGAGAATATTTGCTTTTGGTTAATTTCAGGTAGTCCCTATTTTTAAGTTTATTAGAAGTGATGCATTGAAAATTACAGAACCAGTTGTTCAGTGTACTGGGGCCTTTTTAGTGTCTCCACACATTGCCCTACTATCCCTTGTTACAATGGGCCATAATATACATCTTCAAATCACCGCCCTATAATATTAACTAAAGATTTAAAATAACTTTAGAAACAAAGGATATGTGGAATCTATAAAATGAACAAACAAGAACTTGAGCTCATAGATACAGAGAACAGATTGGTGATTGCCAGATGTGGGGCAAAGGGTGTGGGCAGAATGGGTGAAGAGGTCAACAAAAAATAAAAAGTAAGGCAAAAATTGGAGATTGGTCAGCAGTGGAAGAGTGAATGGAAATGGCCCTGTTCTCATCACAAAGCTTGTGCTCCCCATAGAGATAATGACTAATTTTCTGGCAGAGACAGATTCTGTGTTTTTGAAATAGGAGCAGTGCAGGTAGCTAAAAATCTTGTCCAATCCACTATCTGTGTTATTATTACTTTCTTTCAGAGGTCAAAGTTCTATTTATTTAGAAGATGCTTATATTTCTTTTAAATCTCTTTTTTCCTGCTTTTTTTTATTTAATTGGGGTATAGTTGCTTTATAATGTGTCAGTTTCGGCTGTATAAAAAATCAGCTATATGTATACTCTGCTTTCTCCTCATTCCTTCACTGACATAATTTTCCAGTCTCCCTGTTGTTGTATACATTTTTAAATTTTATGCTCACAACATCATGTGACATCCTTAGTATTTATTATGTTTTATTTGTCCAAGTACCTTATTAATATAATAAGCAAAATTCAATGAGCAGCCATATATTGAATCTGTTTGCTATTTTATCCATAAAATCTATCAAAGTGAGTTGTATCTAGTTGTACTAACTTGATTTTATGAATAAATTGATTAAATAGTAACCAACTAGATTAGACTCTGAGATATATTGTATCTTGTTATCACTAATGTTTCTCTGTCACATCTTTCAAATTTTAGTTAATTATTTGGAACTACTTTTCTTGATGTTTAAAAATTGATCTGCATGACGAAAGAGATTGAGTCTGTAATACCATCCTTGAAACATTATAGGTGCTCAATAAATATATGTTGAATTAATGAAGAATGGAATACAGGCATACCTCCTTTTACAGTACTTTGCTTTATCGTGCTTTCCAGATACTGTGTTTTTTACAAACTGAAGGTTTGTGGCAACCCTACGTTGAGCAAGTCTATTGGAACCATTTTTCAAACATCACTTGCTCACTTCCTGTTTTTGTCTCACTATTTGGTAATTCCATCAATAGTTCAAACTTTTCCAGTATTATTATATTTGTTATGGTGATCTGTGATCAGTGATCTTTGATGTTTCTGTCACAAATTGGGTGCTCCAATAAACTGTTCATATAATAAGTTAATTCGTAAATGTGCGTGTTCTCACTGCTCCGCCGAACACGTGCTCCTCCAGCTCTCTCCCTCTCCTTTGGCCCCCCTTGTCCCTGAGACACAACAATATTGAAATTAGGCCAATTAATAACTCTACAATAGCCTCTAAGTTTTCAAATGAAAGGAAGAATTGCATGTCTCTCATTTTAAATCAAAAGACAGAAACAGGGCTTCCCTGGTGGCGCAGTGGTTGGGAGTCCGCCTGCCGATGCAGGGGACACGGGTTCGTGCCCCGGTCCGGGAAGATCC
>NW_006784763.1:4213488-4217207 GCF_000442215.2 Lipotes vexillifer | reverse complement strand
CAGAAACAGGGGCTTCCCTGGTGGTGCAGTGGTTGAGAGTCTGCCTGCCGATGCAGGGAACACGGGTTCATGCCCTGGTCCGGGAAGATCCCACATGCCGTGGAGCGGCTGGGCCCATGAGCCATGGCCTCTGAGCCTGCGCGTCCGGAGCCTGTGCTCCGCAGCGGGAGAGGCCACAACAGTGAGAGGCCCGCGTACCGCAAAAAAAAGGAAAAAAAAAAATAAATATATATATCACTGGCTTCAAATAAGATTATAATTTCCCCAGTAGGTTTTAGTAGAAATTTCAAATGATCTCAACTGAAAATGTGTTCCTATTATACTTACCAAAGGAAATCTCAGTGGAATAGAGCATATCAGGTAACAAAAACATTAACCTCTCCATCATTTATTTCTATATTGCAATTTATATTTCACTTTTAAATAGACAAAAAGATTGTTTTTATTAAATTAAAATTTTATGGAATTATTTTAGTTCCAAATTAAGTAGTGAAAATACAATTCATATCTTACCTAAAGGGGAAAAACCACATGCAACAAGTTAAACTAGTTTTTTTTTAAGTTACAACTTCAATACAGGTTTATACAGCATGCATCATAAAACAGCTTAAATGTAAATGTACAGCTGACATTCCAGGGAAATTCCCAGAAGTCAAGAATACAGTCAGAGGACTTCCCTGGTGACGCAGTGGTTAAGAATCCGCCTGCCCATGCAGGGGACACGGGTTCATGCCCTGATCTGGGAAGATCCCACATGCCGCGGAGCGGCTGGGCCTTTGATCCATGGCCACTGAGCCTGCACGTCCGGAGCCTGTGCTCCGCAACGGGAGAGGCCACAACAGTGATAGGCCCCCGTACCGCAAAAAAAAAAAAAAAGACAGAAACAAGTTTAATGAGGAAGATATGTCAAAAGCTGAGAAAGGCCTAAAGCCAGGCCTCTTGCACCAATTAGTTAAGCCAAGTTGTGAATGCAAAAGAAAAGTTCTTGAAGGAACTTAAAAGCACTATTCCAGTGAAAAAATGAATGACAAGAAAGGAAAACAACATTATTGCTGATATGGAGAACGTTTCATTGGTCTGGATAGAAGATCAAATGAGCCACAACATTCCCTTAAGCCAAAGCCTAATCCAGAGCAAAGCCCTAGCTCTCTTCAATTCTGTGAGTCTGAGAGAGGTGAGGAAGCTTCAGAAGAAAAGTTTGAAACTAGCAGAGATTGTTTCATGAGGTTTAAGGAAAGAAGCTATATCTCCATAACATCAAAGTGCAAGGTGAAGTCGCAAGTGCTGATGTAGAAGCTGTAGGAAGTTATCCAGAAGCTAAGATAATAAATGAAAGTGGCTACAAGAAACAATAGATTTTCAATGTAGATGAAACACCCTTCTATTGCAAGAGGATACCACCTAGGACTTGCATAGCTAGTGGGGAGAAGTCAACACCTGACTTCAAACTTCAGAGGACAGGCTGACTCTCTTGTTAGGGGCTAATGCAGATGGTGACCTTAAATTGAAGCCAATGCTCATATACCATTCTGAAAATCCCAGGGCCCTTAAGAATTATGCTAAATCTACTCTGCCTGTGGGCTATCAATGGAACAACAAAGCCTGATGACAGCACATCTGTTTACAACGTGGTTTACTGAATATTTTAAGCTCACTGTTGAGACCTACTATTCAGAAAAAAAAAAGATTCCTTTCAAAATATCATTGCTCGCTGATAATGCACCTGATCACCCAAGAGCCCTGATGCAGAGATACAAGATAAATGTTGTTCTCATGCTTGCTAACACAACATCCATTCTGCAGCCCATGGATAAGGAAGTTATTTTGACTTTCAAGTCTTATTATTTAAGAAATATATTTTGTAAGGCTATAGCTGTCATTTATATTGATTCCTCTGATGGATCTGGGCAAAGTCAACTGAAAACCTCTGGAAAGGATTCACCATTCTAGTTGCCATTAAAAGCATTAATGATTCATGGGCACAGGTCAAAATATCGACATTAACAGGAGTTTGGAAGATGGTGATTCCAACCCTCATGGATGACTTTGAGAGGTCCAAGACTTCAGTGGAGGAAGTAACTGCAAATGTGGTGGAAATAGCAAGAGAACTGGAATTAGAAGTGGAGCCTGAAGATGCGACTGAATTTGTGCAATCTTATAATCAAACGTTAACAGATACGTTGCTTCTTATGGACGTGCAAAGAGTTTTCTTGAGATGAAATCTACTCGTGTTGAAAAAGCTGTGAAGATTGTTGAAATGACAATGAAGAATTTAGAATATGACGTAACCTTAATTGATAAAGCAATGGCAGGGTTTGAGAGAATTGACTCCCATTTTGAAAGAAATTCTACTGTGGGTAAAATGCTATGAAATAGCACTGTGTGCTACAGAGAAATCATTCATGAAAGGAAGAGTCAACCGATGCACAAACTTCATTGTTGTCTTATTTTAAGAAATTTCTACAGACACCCCATCCTTCAGTAACCACCACCCTGATCCATCATCAGCCATCAGCATAGGGACAAGACCCTCCACCAGGAAACTGTTGAGACTCGCTTAAGGCTCAGATGATTATAACATTTTATTTAGCAATAAGGTATTTTTAAATTAAGGTATATACATTGTTTTATTAAACATAAAAAGGTGTGCTGTCACACACTTAACAGATTAAAGTACTGTGTAAACATTACTTTTATGTGCACCAGGAAACCAAAAATGTGTGGTTCGCTTTATTTTGATGTTCACTTTATTTTGGTGGTCTGGAACCAAACCTGTAATATCTCCAACGTATGCCCATACTGTGTGCACACGTCTTGGAAAGTTATCTTAAAGTAATATTAATCCTAAAATCTTTGATTTCAAATTTAGAATTTAATTCTTACTGTTTATCTTGAGAGGTCACAGCTTGAATAATCTTAAATGTAAGTTGACCATTTCTTTACAGTTACCAAAAAAAAAAATGTGGGGTGAAGTCTAACAGAGGTGCACATAGACAATAGGTCAACAGCAAGAATACATTCCTACAGAGGTTTGTAGGGACCCAAAGGGGCCCACCCAGAATCAGGTCAGGTGTCCCAGGGGTGGTGGTTTCAACCCCCAAAGCAGAAATCATTATTTCTTTTTCCCTTATTTTGATGTCAAGCTTTGCCAGGACCACTGTCACCTGTATACCATTATCTAAAACGCCTGAAAAGTGCAATTTTCTTTTATTTCCCCATTTAACTCTAAGCTTAGCACATGGCCTCTGGTTCTCCCTGGGAACAGAGGAATGTGGGCTTAAGTTCTACTTCAGTTTACTTCTGAAAGCCCATAGGGGATGGGTGGAGGAAACAGAGCCCTTGTCAGTCACAGGGCTGCCCAGCAGGATTTAGCCACTGGTTCTCTGGGTTGGGGCGAGGAAGGTGGAGAGCTGGGCGAGCAGCCAGCAGGAGTGGGCAGCTGTTTCCTGGTCCGTCTCCAGGAGGCTGTGCAGGGCAGGCTGGCACTGCTGCTGCAGCTCATGTCATTTCTTGGTATCACCTGCTCTCTGGGTGCTCTGAGGAGGGAGTTTGTAGTAACTGCCCCACACTTGGCTACTCTCCCTTCTTGGCTTGGGCAAGATACCTCCGGAGAAGGTGCAACTAAATCTCGAAGGTGTCTTTGCTACTGGGCAAATCAATACTGAACAGCTCTATACTCTCTCTCTCTCTCTCTCTCTCTTTTTTTTTTTTTTTTTTTT
>NW_006784763.1:4196166-4213424 GCF_000442215.2 Lipotes vexillifer | reverse complement strand
CTTTTTTTTTTTTTTTTTTTTTTTTCTGAAATTTCAACAGCTTGCTGCACTGCTGAGTTTTTATAGGCACCTGCTTGGAGTTACTCAGCTCCCGGGGGTCCCTTGACCATCTCTGGTCCTATTGTTTGAAAGCCGCAAACAGTGTCTAGGGAGCTGCTTCCCTAGTTTTTCTCAAACTCTTCTTTTGGATCTCTAATCTGACCCACTAAGTGAACTTAGCCAGGAGTCAGGGTCAAAAGAGAAGGATCAAAGATTCTCCTGGGAAGCAAACAAAAAGAAAAAAAAAACAACAAAAAACCACATATCAACAATGCACTAGCATCCCCCAAGAATGCTACACTGCTTCTGTTAGCACTCCCCATCACCAGCTGCCACATTACGTGAAGTGTCCATGAGCTGTTCTAGCAGTTTCCAAGACCTATTGGTGAAGTCTTCATGGGACCCTCAGACTCTTGCAAATAATCCATTGCACCCATGTAGAATATGCCCCAGACTCGGAGAGGTGCCTTGCAGGATTTTCAGCCATTTTGCTCTTCATGATGGCATTATGCTTAATGAACTACCCTGCTCACTGAGCCAACTGGTCTAGAGTTCATTTGAGCTAGAAAGAGAGTTAAATTGCCAAGTGCTGGAGTAGTGGATTAAATCAGCAGGTCAAATGGAAGTAAGAATCAAGACTTTAATTATTTACTGTTACAGTGTAAGCAAGAGACTCAACCAGGGAAAGCATCAACTTCCCCGGTTCCATTTTCCCACATAGAAAAATGCACCAGTCAAGACTATATACACAATAGATAAACAACAAGGACATACTGTATAGCACAGGGAACTATATTCAATATCCTGTAGTAACCTATAACGGAAAAAAATCTGAAAAGAACTTATATATATATATTCTTTTTCAGCTATAGCTGAATCACTTTGCTCTACACTTGAAACTGACACAACTTTGTAAATCAACTATACATCAATTTTAAAAAAAGAAAATTAAAGAGTCAGGTGAATCAGCACAGACCTGAAAGCCATCTCACCTCCAAGGGAGCCCAGAACAAAAGGCTTCTAAAATTTTATGGACCCAGCAGTCAGAGGAAGGAAAAAGGGAGAGAGCTAGGAATAGAATACTTCTAGATACTGAGAGCAGAGAAAAATATCTTCAAGGTACCTCCTACCCCCGACCCTCTGGCCCATAACGAGGCTGCAGCTGAGGTGCCTGAAGATCTTAGCTGCAAACCTTACATAAATAAATCTAGGAATATAGGTGCCTGAGCCAGGAATGCAAACTTCATAATAGCGTGGCTGGCCAGGGGGTTCTGAATCCTTGACTGCAACCCCTCCAGAGACTGTAATGCTTGCATCAAGGGTAGTGTGGGGAGGGCAGCTTCCCCCCACGAGGCCTGCCAGGTAAAGCCATTGTAGTTGTCCATGGTCTGGCCTGAAAAGTCACAAATATATTTTTGTCCTCCTCAGGTGGTAGAGACAATACTTGAACATGTGTAGTCTGACTTCAGTTACAGGGTGTTTAACCATTACATTGTGATGCCTCTATGTTACATGCTGTTAGGGAGTGAAAGCTGTTTGTAAGACATTCTCTTGATTTTGGGTTCTTAGTAGTTTAAGTTGTGGCCAAGAGTGGTTTTCTTCAAATTTAAGCCATTTGAGTTTTGCTGAGATTCTTGAATTTATAAATTTATGTCATCCAGTATTTGAAGGTAATTTTAAACTATTAATTTTTCAAGTATTTTTCTGCCTCATTTTCTTTTATTTTTCCTTCTGAGATTTTAGTTACCCACATGTTAGACCTTCTACATTGTCCTCCAGGTCTGTGGGATTCTGTTCATTATTTGTCCACTTTTTCTCTCTCTTATTGGATAATTTTCATTGATTTATTTTCAAGTCCACTGGCCCCTTTCCCTTTCAACTCCTTTCTGCCACTTAATCCACCCAGGGATTTTTTTTTTTTTTAATGTGAGATCTTGAGTTTACAGTTTTATAATTTCCTTTTGTTTCTTCCCAATATTTTTTATTTCTCTGAAGTCTCTTATCTTCTTATTTATGTTAAGAGTAAATTCCTTTACCTTATTCCCCTTGGTTAAGATAGCTTCCTTCAAGTTCTTATTTTATATATCCAGTAAAATATAAAATGTATGTGTGAGCCATCACAGGGTGAACTCTATTGATCATCTTTTCCTTCGAGAACATTTTCATGTTTCTTTGTATGTTGAATGATTTTGAATTATACTCTCAACATTAGAAACGTGTTGTGTAGATTGTTGATTCTCCTATATTCCTTTGCAGACTATTCCTATATTTGTTTTACCAGGCAATTAACTTTATCGGACTCACTTTGCAAACTCTCTCTTGCCTACCATGGATGGTAGATCAAATTTCAGCTCAGAATGACCTCAGTTCACCCTTCAAATGCATGGTTCAGATGTTGTCCTGAGATCTGGGTAGAATTTATCCCTACATTTTGGAGTTACCTTTCTCTGGCTCTCTCCTTTCTGGGTAATCTTCCCCCCAACCTGTCTAGGAGCCTTAGTTGCCTTGACTCCTTCCCCTGATACTGTAAACCAGAATCCAGAAAGTCTGTGGGCTGGGCAGAGCCACTGAAATCACAAACTCACCCCATGCTGTTTGCTTCCTCCAGGTACCATCTCCCCTTTAAAGTCTGCTTATTTTATTCACTGTCCTTGAGCTCTCTGTGGATGACTCCATGTCCATTCTGTTTGTGTGCATAAGTTTCGATAAATTTTAACTTTTTATATTGTATTTGTGTATATTTTAAGGTAGCTAATGATAAAATAGACTGGTATCTGCATATATTTTATGCAGTCATGACATACTTAACTTTTTCTTAATGTTTTCAATATTTATAGGCTACTTTGTTTGCAAGTTTTTTCAAGTTGTTTCAAATCTCCAAAAAAATTCCAATATATTCAGTTTAAAAATCCACATAGGGGCCTCCCTGGTGGCGCAGTGGTTGAGAGTCCGCCTGCCGATGCAGGGGATACGGGTTCGTGCCCCAGTCCGGGAGGATCCCACGTGCCGCGGAGCGGCTGGGCCCGTGAGCCATGGGCGCTGAGCTTGCGCATCCGGCAACGGGAAAGGCCACGACAGTGAGAGGCCCACATATCGCAAAAAAAAAAAAAAAAAGAAAAAATCCACATATAAGTGCACCCGTACAGTTTAAACCTGCATTGTTCGAGGGTCAACGGTATTTCTAAGGTAAAGTTGAGAGAATTTGCTAAGCAATTTGATTTTTGATGTGGAAAAACAAACTAATCAAGAATTAACTTGAGAAAATAAATATGTAGACTTGTTATTAAATGTTATGGGAGAATCTGAGAGAAGAAGCCAGTTGGGATTCAGGTTTGACTTTGGGTATATTAATTTTGCATGGCCTGTGTAGCATTTAAGAGATCATTCAACTGTGTAATTTAGCCAAGATGATTGAATTGGAGATATCAATTTGGAGTTATTGGTGTATAGATAGTATTTAAAACCATAGTGCCAGATGATATCACTTAGCGAGGAAAATAGATAGAGAAGGACCTTGGACAAACAGTCATAGCCACATTTAGAGGTCAGGATTAAGAATAATTCATACTAGAAGACTGAGACAGAAATGCCAGTGGGGTAGGTGTGTGCAGAGGATTATGTTATCGCAGAAGCCAAGCGAACAAAACACTTAAAGAAGAAGAGAATGAGCCAAAAGTTGCTAATATTTGTTAAATATGTAGGCTTAGAATTGATCACTGAATAGTACAATATTAGCAGGTGACTTTGACAAGAGTAATATTGTAGAAACAAAATGGAGGGCTTCCCTGGTGGCGCAGTGGTTGAGAGTCCGCCTGCCCATGCAGCAGACACGGGTTCGTGCCCCGGTCCGGGAAGACCCCACATGCTGCGGAGCGGCTGGGCCCCTTAGCTGTGGCCGCTGAGCCTGCGCATCCGGAGCCTGTGCTCCGCAACGGGAGAGGCCACAACAGTGAGAGGCCCGCGTACCGCAAAAGAAAAAAAAAAAGATAGAAACAAAATGGATGTGAGAAACATGATACAAAATGAGGACACCTCCCTTTTTTACACTTTCCTTTAATCAACTTCATCTCTGGTCTAAGTATTTTTCCCCCTTTCACATACCTATAACTCTTTGACCTACTTTCTGAGCTCGAAGACCTCAGCATGCATTTTGAAACTTTTGCAAAGTATGGGTTAAATAAAATGTTACGTTCTCCATGAAACTTACTGCAATCTTTCCCATTCAAGGAACTTTTCCCCTTTTTAGGTGCCAACGGCCCATCAAAATCCCATTCTGAGACTGTCATTTTGTACTTTGTATTATCTGTCCTTGTAGACTGAGGACCATAGCTGTGTCTTTTTCTAATTCCAGCCCCCACTAGTACCAGGCATGCCACTGTTTGTTAAATCAGATTAAAATGTCACTCAAAGAAAGTATAATCCACGGAGAACCTGAGCTGGATGAGGATTTACGTTAACTCTAAGCTTTTTGCTTATGCAGAGCATTTCCTTATTACCACAAAATTTGTTCGGAAACACTAATACTGAAGCATAAATCCTGAAGGTAGCTAATAGGTATCATCCCCAATTGATCGTATTTCAAAAAAAAAAGAAAAAAGAAAGAAAGATATTTATACTTCTTTTTTATATTTAGGTTTATTTCTCCATTCATGTTTTCTATACTCATTAGGAAAATAAGAATATAAAAGTGAAAGAAATAGGTAAGTTGATCAAAGGTTCCCAATTCCTTAGATTGTGGTAATATGATACACACGTTCTGAATAATTTCTATGAATGTGGATCAGAGTATGAACTTCTGTATTCTTTGAGCTGGAAGTTAGGGAGCCGGAGCCTCCCTTCTGAGTGACTCCAATATTACACAAAGATTAGGAAATATTAAGGTAACAATTTTTCAACATTTTTTTTATTTTTTATTTTTTTGCGGTACACGGGCCTCTCACTGCTGTGGCCTCTCCCGTTGCGGAGCACAGGCTCCGGACGCGCAGGCTCAGCGTCCACGGCTCACGGGCCCAGCCGCTCTGTGGCATGTGGGATCTTCCCGGACCGGGGCACCAACCCGTGCCCCCTGCATCGGCAGGTGGACTCTCAACCACTGCGCCACCAGGGAAGCCCTAAGGTAACAATTTTGAATGCATAGGTTTTCTGGAGAAGAAACGGAAATAAACACTCTGGGGGTGGGAGGGGAAACCTCTATTTTATTTAGGCAATTAAAACATTGTATATCCATTTAAATTGTGTATCATTTATTTGCAAATTAATCTTGTTGGGTCATGTTGGTCATGAATAAGAATGAGTAATAATTAGATGTGCTATTCTATTTACTTTAAAATGTAATTCCATCACAGTCACAGTTTGTCACAGAATTGGAGGAATTTAATATCTCAGTTTGCCACTGTGAATTCTGTATCATGATAACCAGGGTAAAAATTGCTTTTATCCATGTTATTTTTGAAGCCATAAAGGCTGGCTCTATCAAATATGTCTAATAACGTTGAGTCACATTTAGTAAACGTAGTCTATTAGCTAATTGTAGAACAGTTAAACTCAAATAGAAACAGTAGATCCCATTTTGAGGTAGAGGACTTCTATGCACACTTGTTTGTTAACCTAAACACTCCTGGATTGTTGCTCCACATTGGTGCAATGAGTTACCTGGCAAGTGTACAACATATTTGTCAGATTTCTTAATTGGGTAGAGCTAATCTAATGAAAGGTCACAAGCATAAAGGACACAGGAGCCATAATGCCTAGATTCAAATCCTGCCTCTGCCACTTACTCACAGTATGACTTTGGGCAAATAAAGACTTTCCTCATCATTAAAGTTGAGATGATAATACTAATACCTATATTATAGGGTTTTATTGAGGCTTAAAATAGTTAATATATTTAAAAGTGCTTAGAAGACTGCTTCTAGGTGTCAAATGGCCTGACCCACTGACCAGGTACATGGAAAAGAAAAAGACTGGAAGATGGTAGACAAAGAGGTCTGAGTAAGAGGCCCTGTGGATGACTGTGGACATAGAGTGTGAAGATTTTTGTGTCACATATTAGTTCTCATGATAAAGCATCTGCCATGGAAAAGGCATGAACAACCAAACAGACAAAACAATTCCGTTTACAAGCCAGACTTTGTCATTGTTCATCCTAGAACTAGCCAGAGGGCATGTGGATATCATAGCCGCAGTGGCAGAGAAGGAGGCTGTCGATGGGTACAACAGCAAGGTATCCTGCTTACCAAGGCTGTTTTATCTGCTGTCAACTGATTGCCCATCTTGCCAGCAGGGAGACTGCCATCTCCCAGAGGAACCAAGAGTCACACCAATCTAACAGGAACCCTCACTCAGTGTGTTGTCATATACAAACCAGATATAAACCACTCTCTCCTCATTGCTCTTCTTACAGTATAAATTCTTCCCCATACATTGTGTGGCTAAAACTTCCCTTGAATTTTGAATTTTCATTTCTTAATTCAGTCATAGGATACACTCTGTTAATCAATATTCATCTCTGTTTTTTGTGTTGAAACTCCATCTCTCTGTTAAAGCAATTTAATCTGCATCTAGACAATAATTTCAGTAATACACCCCTAGTAATCCCTCAAAGTGCTCCGCTCGTATAAAGTTTTGCTTGTATTTTGTTGCCATTTTCTCACTCTTTTCTCTTTCTTTCACTCCTTAGAACAATATAATCTGGGTTTTGTGCCAACATTCCTCTGAAACAGCTAATCGCGACTAAAACCTCCATTCTACTAAAAACAATGAGCTTCTTTCAGTTAGTACCTTACTTTCAGACTGAAGAATTCAACCTCCTGTATGAACTCTCATGGTGCTAGTTCAAAGGTACCTTGAATTCAATGTATTGAAAGTTGAAGCCTTGCGATCTTTCTCAAACTCAGCCATCTTCCACATTTTTGCCTCTCGATAAACGACCTTACCTTCAATTCTATGGTATCCATCAGTAATATAAGACTTAGCTTTAATGTCTCACACTCCCACCATTTTATGTTGAGCACCAGCCCTGTTGATTTTAACTTCTGTCACTTAATTTGCCCTTTACTCAGAAACTTCATTGCACTGTCCTTTTCTAATTAGCCTTCAGCTTTCGACACTGGAACAGCCTCCTAACTTAATTTCTTTCAGCTCCTCTAGCTTTCCTCCAAGCCATAACGATACTGCAGCAAATACGATTTTATCAAAATATAAAACAATAGCACTGCATTCCCTTCTGATAAAATTCACCTCAAAATATTACCATTTCTCTTTGAAGTGAAGAACAATAACAAAGTGGCCAGCAAGGTCCTCCAAGTTTGCCCCTATCTGCTTCTCCTTCTGCTTCCATGCTATTCTCCACCCTGATGTCTGCATCTAAGTCACTCCATCTGTCCTTCAGTTATTCAGCAGGCCAGGCATAGATTACCATGGTTTCTCCCAGGTGGTTTTACTCATTATTTTAGCTCAAAATATTGCACATTTACTTTTTTCTCATTTAAAAATGTGTGTGTGGGCTTCCCTGGTGGCGCAGTGGTTGGGAGTCCACCTGCCCATGCAGGGGACTCGGGTTCGTGCCCTGGTCCGGGAAGATCCCACATGTCGCGGAGCGGCTGGGCCCGTGAGCCATGGCCACTGAGCCTGCGTGTCCGGAGCCTGTGCTCCGTAATGGGGGAGGCCACAAGAGTGAGAGGCCCACGTACCGCAAAAAAAAAAAAAAAAAAAAAAATGTGTGTGGAATGAATGGGTAGGATGAATACCTTAAATTATAGGTTAATGGGAAGTGTATCCAAGTTCAAAAGTCGAGTCAAAATTGTGAATCAAGCAACGATATCCACAAAGAGGATAAACGGATATTTAAAGAGAAAAAGGGGCACAGTTGAACAAAGGATTGAGATACATTGGGAGATGATAGATAATTTAAGAAATCATGAATCTTGTACACACAGTACTTTGTACTCTTTATTTAGAGCCAAGCACATACATATTCAGAAATCTATTAATCATATATTTACTTATTTTTTGTTCTATTCCTGAATTTTCCTCTCCAAATATACATTTCATCCTTTCAATATGATTATTCAACGATTTAATTACCATTAATAATTATTAATCATTTGATAGGAAATAAACATGGTATCACTTCAACTTTCTTGGAATATTTTCTTTACCTGTTGACAAAATTTGTGTTTATTCAACATTAAGGAGGACATTTACCATTCAATGTATATAACCACTCATATGGTTGCTTATACCAACACTACAAGCCCACATACAGAATGATAAAATAGTTACGGAGAGTACTAATATATATTTAGTGAAATTGTAGCTTATTTCAGAAATATATACCGAGTTTTTACAAATACTGGTAACATTTTTTGCTGGGAATTTTCATGCTTTCCACTCTTTGGGTGCTACCTAGCAGAAAAATTACTTAATTCTCCTATTTATAAGAAACATAAGTGATAACAGGAGTAGTAGTGAGTAAAATATATATTTTCCAATTAAAATTTTTTTAGATGTTTATTTAAAATTTAATCTTGAAATGAAGCTGCATTTGTTTACTTGTTTTGATATTATAATACATATTTGTTCATTCAGATGGTTAGGACATTTTAAAGCATGTTAATTGCCATTATAAATTCCAGTACAAAGAGGAGTGAATGTGATAACACTTATAAGTGAATTGATCTGGTGGGTGCTATGGAAAAATGGGTGGGTACTAAAGGAAAATGCATTAATCTTAAGTAGATACCATTGTCTCATTTCAGCCAACAGTGGCCATTATTTGTACATGTTTTGCACAGGTCTCTTATTCTTCCAGAGAAACACAAAATATAGATATGTATTAATTTTCTGATTTTAAGTGTTGGCAACAACTTAATTTCAAGATGTTCCAAAGTATGTATGCAAAAGTATTTATCACATATATAAATTAAGTACAATATATCATATATCAAATGTTATATAAATGAATATGCAAAGATATATGAAACACACATGATAATTTTAAAATACATTTGCATGTCCACTTAGTTAAGAATGGGATTATCAAACAATGGTTTGAAGCCTCCAGTGTGCTGTTCCTTCATTCATATTACTTTCTTCTCCCAGTTCCTCATCTCAAGTAAATTATATTAGGATAGTAATGGTAGATTATCATTCCCTTGTTTTAAATACAAGTCTAAATAAATTTTAATGAACATTGAGAAATATTCATAAGCTATGTGAAAAGCATGAATCATAATGATAAAATGAAAATCTGAGCACTCATAACAAAGCTTAAGGGAATAGTTCTGCTGTCAAAATTTGAAGTACACATTGTGTCCCTCCTAGATCCTCATAATCCAGAATGTTTTGTTTTAATTTGTTTATCTTATAGTTTTTCTGTATGTGTATGTATCCTAAACATTATACTTTTTAGTTTTGGATTTTTTTTTTTTGCAGTACGCGGGCCTCTCACTGCTGTGGCCTCTCCCGTTGCAGAGCACAGGCTCCGGACGTGCAGGCTCAGGGGCCATGGCTCACGGGCCCAGCTGCTCCGTGGCATGTGAGATCTTCCCAGACCGGGGCACGAACCCGTGTCCCCTGCATCGGCAGGCGGACTCTCAACCACTGGGCCACCAGGGAAGCCCTAGAATACATTTTTTGATGTCTGACTTCCTTTGTTTAATATTTTGTCTATTATTATCATCCATGTTATTATTATTATAATAATTCATTATTTTTACTGGGATATGGTATTATGTTTTATAAATAGACCTCAGATTATTTATTCTTTCTATTATTGATGGATAATTAGAAGACTTCCAGTTTTTCATTTTGAATCAAGTCAGTATGAATAGTATTGACCCATATGTTGCACAGACACCCATTTCCCCTGAGCATATAGTAAATAATATACTATTTAATGAACTGTAGGGTATGTGAATTCCAGTTTTAGTAAATTCTACCAAATTGATTTTCACCATGGTGGTAATCCTCTAGTTTTGCATGAGACTTCCAAGTGTTCCTCTAATTTGTTAACGCCCAGCTTTTAATTATTTCTTTTTCAGGGATTTTGTTGGATCTGTAGTATTATCTTGGTGTGATTTTATATGTACATTTCCCCATTTCCCCACTCCCCATACATTTACATTTTATATTTACATTTCCCCATGTTGCTAAATAATTGAGCAACATTTCATGTGATTATTGACTATTTGGATATCCTCTGTTCTGAAGTGATTGTTCAAGGCTTTGCCTATTTTTTAAATGATTGGGTTATCTACTTTTTACTTATTGATTTGTAGGAATTCTTTTTACAGTCCATTCACAGTCCTATGTAAATTGTTAGATGAATCATTTTATGGATAAATTTTACAAGTATAAATTTTTTCTCTCTCCTCCCTACCAAACAGAAGGTTTTAAAAAATTAATGATATCCAAATTGTCCATACATTTTTTTGATGGTTAGACTCTTGTGTCGCATTTAAGAGATTGTTTCCCCTAATCTGATATACAGAAAATATTTTACTATACTACCTTCTACAAGATTTATTCATTTACTTTTTGCATTTAGGTCTCAGTCAATCTGGTCTCAGTCAATTGAAAATTAAATCAATTAATTTTCATGCATGATGAAAAGAATGGGTCAAAGTTTATTTTTTTCCTTATGGAAATCCAATCGAGTATTTATTAGAAAGGCCATTCTTTCCCCCTTAAGGCATGTTTGCAGACTCGATTGCTAACGCTTTTTCTTGTTGCTGTGTTTGTGGAATTTTTGTTGTTTTATTTTATTATAGAATGAACTCATGTTTTATGGTATACTAGGTCTTGGAATTCTTTAAGGTCTTTTATCATAGTCTATTCTTTTAGATATTACTTTTTTTCTTGTTGCTGCCAGTTTTCTGTGGGCATCAATAGCCTTAAATGACTTTAAAGAAAAAAATTTTCTTGTGGTTTGTGCCCTCCCCCATTACCTTCTCCACCCACAGTAACACAAGTTGTACAGATTCCACCTTCAAACCCAGTTGAAGATGGAATTATGTTTATGGTACACATTCTCAGATCAGTCTTCTTTCCTTCCCACCATCAAACAGAACCAAGGCCAAGAAAATTAAAAGTTCTTATTCATATTTTTTTTCCCTCTAACATTTGGTTTTGATTTTTGTTTTTCCTGATCACACATTGAGGATGACAGTTTCTGGAGTCAGAGCTTTATGTAGGAACCTTTTTCTGACCTATGACCAATAAAATCAAATATCTAGACCAGCAAGTATTGACGGATGCCAAAGGTCATTGCCAGCCTCAGGACTCACTCTTGCTTCTGGCTTAGTCATTTTCAGTTTTCTTGTTGTTTTTAGTCTCTAAGATTTTTCTTCCTTTTTTTTACCCTACCAGGTCACTGAAGCATTTAAATCTTGTTGTTTTGTTGTTGTTGTTGTTGTTGTTGTTATAAAGTATATTTTACTTGTGTTGTGTGTTTCTTTACTGATAACATTAACTAAGAAGGTCCAGCAGCAGGTGTCACGACTGATTTTGAAGCAGCAAACATGGAGCAGAATCCATATTATCTGCAACAATTGTAGCATGATACAAAAATATCTATGGTTTAAATTGGCAACAGTGTCACAGGCAATGCAATCCTGCTGTAGTATCACTATGTGTATTTCATAAAGAAAAGAACTGCTAAATTTCAGTTGGAGATAGATTAGAACAAGGATAAATTTTTCCCACCCAAATTCACAGAACCCAGATGAAGAACCCCTGCTCTAAAGTAAAGAGAAATAAGCAATTGTGTAAAACATGTTATTTTAATACTTAATCTAGTCTCTCTCTGTGTCTCTGTCCCTCCCTCAAAACATTTTTTTAAATTAATGATATCTAAATTACCCATATTTTTTCATGGTTAGACTTTTTGGTGTAATATTTAAGAAATTATTTCTTTCAGTATGGTTATTGCAGATATCTTGTCTGCTATATAAATCAAAGCTATGGGGCTTCCCTGGTGGCGCAGTGGTTGAGAGTCCGCCTGCCGACGCAGGGGACACCCGGTCCGGGAAGATCCCACATGCCGTGGCCGCTGGGCCTGCGCGTCCGGGGCCTGTGCTCCGCAACGGAAGAGGCTGCGGCGGTGAGAGGCCCGCGTACCGCAAAAAAAAAAAAAAAAAGAATAAAAGAAAAAAAACTATGACAAGTTTGGCTGAGACAATACCAATAACAGCACAGAAGAACCAAACAAAACATGTCTTTAGACCATATTTTAATTCTATTTTGAAAAAGACATAGCCATATTGGAAAAAGTTTATATTTCTGTGAAGGAGTACTTATAAGCAATTCTAAATACCTCCTTCATTATCAAAACAATTATTAAAATTACAATTGTTATATTTAAACAAAATACTCTGAGCCTTGATGAGATCATATTATGCATACACACAATCACACAATTCATAGTATTGAATATGAAACTTATAGAATTTACATAAGTATTAATATTTTAAAATATAGTGATATATAAACATCCCCTATATAAACATAAAAGATAATTTTGTATTTGTTGCTGTCTTCAAATTTTAATAACAGAAACATTAAGGCCAGTTTGTTTCATATTACTTAAAAACCATCTTTCTCGTTTCTTAGTGATACCAGTAATAAGTGTGGGTATGATCACAGATTATTTTATCACTCAAGAAGGAAAAAAAGTAAAAATTTTATGAGTTTTAGTTTTTCTAATATTTTCATAGAACTTAAATGAACATAAAGTAATTGTTTGACAATATCTTGTTACTCACTTTGGAATTGAAGTGTATCATAGTTGTCAGTGAAAAAGGACAAAGTGACATCAAATGATTTATCTTTATTTTTAATCAAAGGTAAGACTTGGTAATTCTATTCTAATATTTAATAAAAGACCATTCTGGTATCTTTGGGAAAATTATACAATCATTTAATTATTATAAAAAGTACATGTAAATTATTCTAAATCAAAGTTAATGAATCTAATGATCATAAATATTTTCTCATTCTTTTTAAAAATATTATTTGTGGAATAATCAAAAACTTCAGATTCTCATGGTATTCTTAGATTAGTATTATATAAATATTACAGAATCTAGCATTTTTAGGCAAGTATATGTCAAAACACCAGGCAATAGATTTTATAATATAGTAACAAAGTGAGAGGTTTTTTTTAGTATAAGAAATATGGAAACAAATGGAATTTATATTTATTTGCACTAAACTGTTCATTACAGAATTGATTTCATTGGTTGAAATTTATTTCCCTTGTCTTCAGAGGCCCTGTGCTGTCCAAAGATAGTAATTTGCAAGCACAGTATAGAAAATTAACTGCAGGGCATATAAGCATTGACTTTTCAAATAATTTTCAGAAGCTATGCCTATACACTAGTCAAATAAAATGTTTAAAAAATAGGTAAAAGTGGAAAAATTGCCTCATTTATTGATACAATTGCCATAAAATTATCTAATTCTACTGATTTTTCTATTCTCTTGAACAGACTACCTATTGAGATTTTCTATTTGCTCTAGTCCAGACATGATGACCGTGAGCTTTCAGAGAGATTACAGCTGATAAGACCTTGGAGAGCGTCTCTTCAGGGGTCCAGATTGAACTTGTGTCTCGCTTTTATACCTGGCCTAATAGCCTGAAGAACTCTTTTGATGCCATTGCAGCAACAATTGCAGCAACAGCATTAGTGGCATTGCCCCAGTGGGTAGTAATGCATCAGCCAACCATTACTAAAGAAACAGGAATGAAGAAGAAGCCTAAGGATGCAATGGCAACGGTAGTAGTTACTCAATTTCACTTCAGGGAGCAAAACACTGTAGCCACCCTTTGCTTTAGAACTTTCCATTTTTCAGTTTCAATTGCTTATTCAATTCAATTGCTTATTATATGAAAATTTATTTATAAAATAAATAACATAAAATTCTATTTGTGTAGCAAGTTTATTACATGTTTACCCATTTATTACCTGTATACTCATATTCAGAAAATGGTGATATAGTGGAATCAGAAAACTCCATTGTTTTTCAATACCAAGTTATGTTTTGTTTTGTTTTGTTTTGTTTTGCTTTTGGGTTATCCAGACAATGCCAGTAAGGTATATTCATGTATTTGCTTTAAAATTAAATTGCATATAGATAACTTGGCTAGCCTTAACATCTTAAAAAAATTCTTTAAGTACCATATTCAAGCAAAAATTGCCCATATCCTTACATCTGTACTAACTTTTGGTATTCATGTGATTCGCTTACAATTCACAATTTCTGTAAGTGAATTTTTTGTACTTTATTTATAAAGCCTGGTCTGAACACTTGAAATTTGAGATAAAGACAAAGTACAATTTATAGAAGAAAAAGAAACATTTGAATATTATACATTAAGAGAACATGTGGCTTCAAATAAAATCTAAATACTCTAAACAGAGTCAGGAAGCAGCTTGAAACCATCTTCACTGTGTTGTAATTTTTATGAAGAATTTTATATCCCATGTGTTCTACTGTCATATTCTTCTGATATCAATTTGGATACAATGCAGGAAACAGTTCATGAATTTAGAGTGTGTCACAAGATACTACCTGGATGATATCTCATAAAACTTATGTCAGAAGGGTAAGTCAGTTCTGTTTTATTATACATTTACTAGAGATATGAAAATTTATTTTATAATTCATATTCTTTGTCCAACAGTTTTTAGCATTTTGTTTTATACAATTTAGCAATATGTCACAAAGTATTCAGAAATTGTTTCCTGATTGCTTTAGTTAAAGTACAATTTATAACTATGCACTTAGAACATATTTTTTTCTGTATATGTAACTATTTCAAACATTGCAGAAACTCTAGTAGACTCGTCAATATTTGTATTGCATTGAAATGAATTTAAGAATAAGTCATAGTTTAAAATGACAGCCCAGATCATTTATTCAATGAAAGTGAAGGACATATGGTCATAGATATCTTTTTTTATGTTCTTTAAAAAAACTTTTTAAAATATCTAATTATATTACAATGGAAACAGACCATCAAATCAAACTATTTTGGCAATAAATATAAAAAGTCAAGAACTAAGTCCCCAAATTACTGAATTAAGCATATAAAATATAAAAAAAATCTTGCAAATTCATGTATGTCAGAATTTTGCATTTTGCATATTATGTAATACCTCTACCAGAGTCTGGACAGCTCTGTGTTATTATTTCTAAGTAAAATGTACGAATGTTCATTCCAACCAGGAGTAATGAAGTCTATAAGTAGCCTATGTAAGTTTAGGTTGACACAGATTTCACCACACTTTGCTGCCAAATGAGCTACAAAGTTTTGATTTTAAACATTTTTCCATTTCACATTTATGAATAAAACTGTCAGAACTGAATTGGGTTGTATGAAAAAGAAATAGTCTCAAAGTAGCTTAAATAAAAAAGCAAAATTTACTGTCATAAATAGAAAAGGATTATGGAAACTAAAGAGCTATGCATCAAAGAACAGTGAGAAGGGAATCTTACTTTGGTGCACTTTAAGTATCTTTATGTTGCAATGCTAAAGAACAACATTCCCTTGTGTCTTTTCATTAAAAATCCAGGGAGAGAATTCAAATGTGTCACATGGAAATAGAGTGCACTCAAAAAAGGTGTTCTGGTTTTTGATAATCTACCTAAAAAAATCCTCTATTTCTGTTTCTCTTACAACTATTATATTTTTGGGATTAATGTACATACATTTCTAAAAGAAAGCATCAGGCATTGTTAATTTAGACCCAGAATCCATAATCTGGTGAATACATTACTGTTGGTCTTACAGAATCATGAGATTTATTTCTGTGTGACATTTTGTAGATGACCTGTTAGTAACCAGAAACATTCGAAAAAAAGTGGTAGAAAACAAACAAACAAACAAACAACATGCTGTGATATTATCTTATATGATGTGTTAATGTACAATAATATTTTATCTTAATGATCAATCTTGAGGGAACTAAATTTTATATTTGTTATGGACTAAAATATATCCTGAGTGTAAATTACTTATTTGTCAAGGCAAAAAAGAATAGTCATTAGTCTAAACTACTAGTATGAACAACTATTAATATAATGATCAGTATAAGACTTCCATCATTTTTAGAATAATAGATTATTTATGCCTAGAAATATCTCTATATTAGCTCAAATTACTAACAGCAAAGTAGATTTTAGAGAAAAACACTGTTAATTTGTAAGTAAGGATGTAAAGGTAGATGTTTCTTAAGAACACTTCATTTTAACAAGAAGCATGTTACAGAATTAAGTAGAATGAAGACCAGATCTAGCCAATACAGTTCATATTACCTGACATCAATTGATCTTGATGATTTTTAAGACTGAAAAGCCAGATCAGATGCAAAAAGAATTTTTGTTCAAAATGCCATTTAACACTGAATGTATTCACTTAAATACATTTTATATTATCCCACAGAATTTCATATGAAGAGTCTGAAAGTCAATGTAATAAATGATTTGCCCATTGTCACATAACTAAAAGTTGTAGAGATGACATCTAAACCCAAGCCTTCCAGATACAAGTCATTACTCTTTTTGTAAAACAACATAAGCCAATATTAAGCACAAATGCCTCTTGTCTTTGGAAAGAAACCTGGTTAACATTTCTTATAACGTCATGGAGATTAAACATAAAAAATACTAGTAAAGTAGTAACTGATATTCACAGACTTCATCCTCACCAAATTCCAGACCCACAGAGTTCTTGTTTATTCAGAGTGAAAAAGAAAGGAGGTGTATTTAATAAAGGGTATTTGGCAAAGATATTTTTCATTTTAACCAATATTGGTTACCTATGAAGTACCTTATATAAAATAACATTTAATGTTAAGTAAAATTATTGCCTTTTTATGTTCTCTATATAAGCATACAAGTCACGTGGAATTACTTGCACATAAGAAATGGAGGGATTAAGATTCAAAGCCAAGCTTGCTTGACTACAAAACCAGGATTTTTGTTAGTATTTACGTTCTTAATAAATATTCATTTTTTATATTAACTTAGTTAATGTAACATCAATCTTTGATGGCCTGAACATAATTATTTATATAAAGAAATTTAGATTATGTCTTCACTTTAGAATTCTGGTTGCTCTTGAATTTTTTTCTAGTGCTTTTATGTGGGCATTAAAATATAAATCAAATTATGGTATTATGTGCTAACAGTGGTTTGATCATGGGATCAGCAGG
>NW_006784763.1:4192269-4196085 GCF_000442215.2 Lipotes vexillifer | reverse complement strand
GCAGGAAATGGGCACAAATATAAAGCCATCCACATTCAGATACAAATGAAAGAGAATTTCCAATCCTAGTTTCATTGGCCTCTGTCTGCATGCTGCTCACCACATTCTATACAAATAAGTTACATATCGATACAATTTGTTATTCCCTCCTCTAAATTCACATCTAGGATGTGAAGTGTGCTTTAGAATACTAAATGACTGTTATGTTTTTCCCATGTTTTATACAACCATCTCTAAGTCACTTCTCTGATTACTTGAAAAAAAGTATTACATTGCATTGAGATTTTCAGTTTAAGAACTATTTCTGCAGAGTCAAGTGGCTATTCACTTAAGTTCAACAAAGAGTTGTCTACTGATTCCTGAGTGTAAACTAGCACATCATGATGAATAGGTTATTCTTCGTCTAACATTTATTACAGGTAACCCTCAAACTTATGATGTTGGATCTGTGTTTTAACTATGTCAAGAAACACAAAGATATCAACCACTTAGTACTCCAACATAATGCTATTTGTAAATTAAACAATGCACAGATTGACAAAGAAATCCTTCTGTTGTGGGAGTCAAGAGGTTCAACAACTACTCCTATAGGTAGGTCTGACAAGTATATTGCTCTTTAAGGATAGACCTATGCTCTTAATCATTTCAAGTATATGCAGTGCTGAAGTCTATTGCTGAATAAATATGTGTATATGAGTATGAAATTTAATACAAATTCAGCTTGAGTGAATCCCATATTGTGTTGTACTGCTTCTGTCAAACATTTTTATATTTTAAAACCTCTCTGGTCTAGCTCATCTAACTGTTCATATTTTATCAATAGATATTCAGGATCTTCAAATAATTGACTTCTTGCTATGGCTATGAGAGTATACCTGGAAAGATGCTTTTTGAAGAATTTTTGTCATTTACTTGTCTAACCCTAAAATATAGGTATTACTAGCTTAGTGGAAGGAATGGGTGAATGAAAAAATTATTAATGGTTTAATAAATGAATAAAAGAATGAAATGTTGGGCACCACTGATTTATATTGAACATTCTTCACGAAGCCTATTTCTACATAGCTCTCATTACTGTATTGATAAACTTTATGAGTGCTGGCTTGTAATACTTCTTGCCTTAAAATAAAGAGGAAAGTCTGTATTCATATATATACTAAGTTTACTACACTAAAGGAATATGATAATTGTCTTATAATCTTAGATCTATAATCAGAAAGAGTTTCAAGGATCATTTCAATATAGTATGTTCTTTTTCTTTTCAAAATGGCTACAAACATTTAGATTTTGACTATAAACATCTTAGATAACAATATGAGTTTTGTATCTAGTATTTTCAGTAACATATGTTGTTGAATTCATTTTTTCCCCCAGAAATAGATTTGCCCTTAACTCAGGAATAAATGTAAAGGAAAACTGACTATCACCATAAGAATCTTAATTTTCTTCAAGCAGATTATTTGATTTTAATAATAAATTTTAGATAATAAAACATTTTTAGAGATTTAAAATTAAGTATCAATTTTGTATCTGCAAAACTGATAGTTAAAGCTGAAAAATATAACATTTTTTGGATACTTTATTGATCAACACACAGTGCTGGATTTTAATAGTTATTATCTCTAGACAAGAAGAAATGTTCTCAGTCAAAGAAAAAAATATTGAAAAACTGTTTATTCCAATTGCATAGACGTAGCCACCCTACTTTTTACCAGATGCATAACCTTAGACAGCTTGCTTCTCTTTTTTAACCTTCAATTCCTTCTTCATGTGAAATTGGGCATAATACTCACCTCACAAAATAAGGCTTAAAAAATTTAATAATGTGTGTAAAGTACCTAGCATAAAACCTGGGACATTGTAGGCTCTCATTAAGTTTCAATAGCTATGGAAATAAACTAAAATGGTTTACTGACTAATTGGGATCATAGGCCTTTTATCATGAAAAATAATTTGAGCTAATTTCCCACAGTATACCAACAGATTCATGTTGACCACTATAAATAAAATGTTCAAAGGATGATTTATCTACAAGAGACTTACTAAAACTATCTTTTTGAAAACCACATTGTGTTGATTTTTGTGGGTAAAAGCTATCGTTGACTTATGGGTAATATAAAATAAAGGAAATAAATGCTTTAATTCAGCCACAATGCTGAACTAAAATCATCAGGTACCTTTAGTCCTACAATGGAATAGTCTCTATGATAGTTTTTAGTATTACACTGTGTATGGTATCATTGCTGGGCTTACTGGATAATAGTGTAATACACTCTCATACTTAGGCCTATCTGGCACATAGGTAGATGAGATTGCTCCTAGAGCTGGATATCTTCTAGTTGTCTGTTAATCACCTAGAAAAGAGATTTACCCTCATATGGCAAACTGGATGTAAAAAACCAGATCTATGTCTTAGAGAGATGTCTTAAGTTCTTGGGCCAACAATGCAACAATGGGAATTATTGCTAACACAGTTAGCTAATGAAAGCAAAACAGGGAACAGCTAGTAGACCAGAAAATTCTCATAAATCAGAATTTTATGGCTAAGGAACAATAGACATCATTTAATCCAACTGTCTTATTATAAACATCATACTGTGACATCCTGAAAGGTTAAATAATGTGCCCAAGGGCCCTCTATTATTAGGTACAATGCTTCATTTCCATGGCTGACTTCTTTTGCAATGTTCTTTTTCATTATAGCACAATACCTCTCCATCTTAATCAATTATTTTGAAATTACTTTTAATCAAATTCTTGGAGACATCTGTTATTTCCTCAGATTTAGGTTAAAATATGGTACACACTCAAATGGCAATGTAAGATTTTTAATATTCCCTACTATCATACAATAAGAAAGGAAATTTGTAAAATAAAATTTTAAATAAGAAAATTAGTTAGTAATAAGAAATATTCAAAAATGTTTTTTTAAATGTCCCAATATTCACATTAAACAGCAAAGCCTAGGGGCAAGTTGTTAGGGGGTAACTTACCTATAGGGGCAAGTTGTTACGTAGAACCAGTTTAGAAAATACATAGCAATACATAAATTTTAAAACTGGAAAAGATGAAGGTACATTTTTTTCTTCCCAGTACATGGTAGGTTGGTGTGTCCTCCCTCTTTTTATAGTTACATATGGTCATGTGACTTCTTTGGCCAAAGAAAGATGAGTGGTTGTCAAGTATGTCAACTCTGGGAAAAGGTTTTATTCACCAGAAATATCCCAGATGTTTAATTCTGTCACCCTGTGAGTCTCCATAAAAGTCAAATGTATCATAGCCCTCAGACAATCATCAGTAAATGTGAATAAGAAATAAAGCTGGGCTTCCCTGGTGGCACAGTGGTTGAAAGTCCGCCTGCCGATGCAGGGGACACGGGTTCGTGCCCTGGTCCGGGAAGATACCACATGCCGCGGAGCGGCTGGGCCCGTGAGCCATGGCCGCTGAGCCTGTGCCTCCGGATCCTGGGCTCCGCAAATGGGAGAGACCACAACAGTGAGAGGCCCGCGTACCGCAAAAAAAAAAAAAAAAGAAATAAAGCTTAAGTAGTGGAGGATATTAAGATTGGGGGATTGTTTAATTATGTAATATAAATTGGCATATCTTGATTAAAGACCTATTTGTATTTAAAAGATGAAATAAATTAACAAATATCTAAGCCCAAATTGAGTAAACCTATAACAAAATAATCACTTTTAATATATCACTTACTTTTAACTCAGTTCCAAAACCATTTACCACTATCGAACGTTGAGTTAATATCAAGTGTTAGAATGATGAATAAAGATGTAATAAATATTCTCAAAATACTTATAT
>NW_006784763.1:4174202-4192259 GCF_000442215.2 Lipotes vexillifer | reverse complement strand
AGGGCAGGAAAATACAATAAACACACAGTTTTATTAAAAAATTGATATGGACAATTATTGGAGTAATGTACAGCTTCCTAAGGAACAAGGTAACATAAATGCACATTTATTGAGACAGAAAAAAAGGGGCACCGAAAAAGCTCTTACTTACAGTTTCTGGTCTGCAATGTAAGGAATTTCAAAGTCATCACTTTGTCCTAAAAACAAATAAAAGCCTAAACAAATGAAAAATTAGCAACTCTTATTAGATTTGTCAAAGGATTGAGGTTACAGGATGAATCTCTGCCAGGCCCCCACAGCCCACAAACTGGAAGACACACAGGAGGATGCAGAGAATCACAACTTACCAGAGCAGAGAGGCACAAGCAGAGAACCTCCATGGAATCAGTACCAGGTTCCTTTTACCCTATATATCATGTCTGGCTTTGAACAAAAAATTACAAGGTATACTAAAAGACTAAAAAACACTGTTTGAAGAAACAGAGCAAGTATCAAAACCAGAGTTAGATATGGCAGACATGTTGGAATTATCAGCTCAGCAATTTAAAATAGCTATGTTAAATGTTCTAAGTTTTCTGGTGGAAAAAGTAGACAACATGCAATAACAGATGGGTAACATAAGCAGAGAGATGAAAATTTTACGAAAGAACCAAAATGAAATGATAGAGATCAAAAACACTGTAACAGAAATGAAGAATGGTTTTAATGGGCTCATTAGTAAACTGACGTGGCTGAAGAAAGATCTGAACTTGAGGACATGTTAAGGGAAACTTACAAAACTGAAAAGCAACAGGAAAAAAAGCCTGAAGAAAAAAAAAAAAACCCAAAATGGAATATTCAAGAACTGTGGAACAACTGCAAAAGTTGTGACATACGGGTAATGGGAAAACCAGAAGGAGAAGAAAAAGAGAAACATAAGAATTATTTGAAGCAATACTGACTGAGAATCTCCCCCAAATTAATGTCAGACAGCAAAACACAGATCCTGGAAGCTCAGAAGAATAAATTTCAACAAACTACATCTAAGCATATTATTTTCAAACTATGGAAAATGAAAGAAAAAGAAAAATCTTGAAAGAAAAGATAGGCATTTAACCACATTTAGTATATCAAACAAGATGTCCTAGTGCGGAGATGCGTATTGGAGTTTTAAACAGTAACAGAAGATACTGAGGCAGGAGACAGATGGCCTCCCCACGGTAAACAGTTGGAGTTCCCTGTGAACCAATACTCTGAGACAAGAATAGCAGACTATTGAGAGAGGAGGCTGGGCCCTGCCCAGATAGAAGATAAGAGACCACATATTCCTTGTTCTCGAAGTCAGGGGACCTCCTCAACTACACCTACGCAGAAAGGGTCTTTGGAGGTCAAAAGCAGAGTGATGCTAAGTCTACCCATAGGCGTCTTCGGTGGAATCCATCTTGGCTTAGAGGTGCATGCACACACATGGGAAGATCCTGAGATACACCAAATACAGACTCTGAACCAGGCAAATCAAAATGACTGGCCAAAGGAAACCCAGAAGAAATGCTCCATATACGTGATTTAAAATGCCATGAGCCCACGACTCTCTCTCTGAGTCCTCCCGTGTGTCTATCCATACGTACTGTACTCTTTTTCCTCCTAACAAATACTTTACTTGTTTCACTACTTTCCATCTTTGTGGGAATTCTTTTCTGCAAAGCCGAAGGGCCAGGGGCTTGTCACTGACCACTGGTCTAGTGGCTAGGTTTAGGTACTCTCACCGCTGCAACTCGACCTCAGTCTCTGGCCGGGAAACAAAACCCTGCTTCAAGCTGCTGCAGGTCGAGGCTACCCAAGATCAATTCCATACTGCAAAAGGTAATGTGGAAGATGAGCCAGACAGAGTGAGCGCAGCCAAGGCAGAGCTGTGATTGTGGTGAGCATATGCACACAGGTGCCTGTGTTTATTAAGTGGCAAGGATGACGATGGAAGAATAAGTCTGGGGGAGAAGGAAGGAGAATACTGGTGTTTCAAATATTTTAACATTGTTAGGTTATAAAATGCAAGTTTGGGATAACAAATGTGAGGACAGGATGAAGTTCCACTGAGAAGATGTACCAAGCACAGGAACATGTGCAAATTTGCATTTTAAAAACAACACTCTGATGGCAGTAAAGAGGATGATGTGAATGGAGATGACCTGGAAAGCAGGAAGATCTCTTAAGATCTCTACTTATTTATATTTTTTGTCAAATTGAGATGAGTATGTAAGTTTACGACTTAGAAAGCCACAGGATTAATAAACAAACATGGATAAAATGTGAAAAGATCAAATATCTTGAGAAGTTAAAAAACATGGGTTTGAAGTCAAAAGCTCATATACACCTTGTTAAAAATAAGACAATAAGCTCCAAATGCAGTCATTTATGCTAAGCCCCATATCACCAAACTAAGACTTAATTATAGTTTCAACCTTTCCCAGAAAAGGAATCTTAAACTAGTCAATCAGGAATCACCTGATTGACACTAGTTAGGTAATCTGCCTGATAGATGGCTGTCATCCTCTAAAGGAAATTAATCTTGCTGTAATGAACCCATTTTTTTTTTTTTTTTGTCTAATATAATTTCCTTGTTCCTGCTCTCTTCTGTCTAAAAAAGTCTCATTTTGTACAGCTGCTCGAAGCTCTTTTCTATCTGTTAGATTGGATGTTTCCCTATTCCAATCATATTTGCTTAAAAGACTCTTAAAATTCTTAATATGCCTCAGTTTATCTTTTAACAACATATATGTATAGAAAGAGAGACAGAGACAGAGAGAAACAGAGACACAGAGACAGAGAGAGTCAGACAGAAAGAGAGACAGAAAGAAACAGAGAAGAGTTTTCAGTTGTAAATTGAGTACCAACAGATTCATTGGGCTGTGAAGCCTCAGATATTTCATCCAAGGATAGTTTATTGGTTCTTGAAATGTGATAGGAATTTAATACATTTTAGCTATTCATATTTAAATGTATTTAAACATTTTCTACATATTATCAGCTATATTTAATATTTCAAGATATTTTATCATAAATTTATTTTTATGTTTTTGTTTTGTTTTACTTTGTTTTTAGTTCCTTGTTTCAAACACATGAAAAATTTTTTAAAGTTGTATGAAATTAAGGGGAGATCACAAATCTCTCATTCTTTGCTTGTAAAAATTTAACCTATCACTTCTTTTGCAGAAAACTCTGAACAAAAGGAAAGAACACGATTTCCTGTTATTGTGTAATGCTTAAGTTGCATGTCACTGTTTGAAAATTTTAAAACCTATAGTAGCTTGCTTAAAATTACGAAAGAGAAAAGCGTTCACATAAAAATAATTTTACAATAGTGGATTTTGAGCATTATGTCATTTTAGAAAACAGCAATAAAACTGCAAAATCATTTTTTGGATCACATTTATAGACAAAATTCATCACTTTGGATCATTTCCACAAATCTTTTAAATTGTTATTTGTAAAAAGTTACAAATAAAAGTTGAGTTTTGCTTCATAGTCTACATCTCTTCTTATGCAGGTGTTTTCTCCTATTTCAGTAAATGTACTGCAAATTTTGAATTTATAGTGGATGATTCTTTTTAGTACCCTCATATATGTGTATTATTTTACTTTTGGCATAAGTAATTTGAATTTGAATTTCAAGCTTCTAAACTGTGTAATACAGATATTTTCATAGTTTTATGTCAATGAACATATATTTTTCATACATTTCTCTGTTATCCTTTTAGCAGTTATTGAGATTTTGACCTTTGATAAAAAATATAATATATGATATGTAACTTCAATAAAAAAGAACACATTTAGCATGTTCTAAAGGTGTTTCTCTCATAATTTTAAAGAAAATTCAACTTTAAAAATATATATTCTAAAGTACAGTAGTAAGAACAAAAATTGTATACATAATGTGTTTGATTGAAGATAGGAAACATATATCTTTAGATGTCAAGACAGATTTGTAAAAGTACCACATAAGATGAATATTTTATTTTTTCCTTGTATGTCTGTGGTTCCATTCCTTATTGTTATATATGATACATCAGAATCAAATTTGAAGAAGGATTTATTATAATTGTCAGAATATTCTATACAGTACATTCATAATGCAAACTTCTCATCTAGAATTCAGGACATTATTTTGTGAAAAAAAATGTTATATCCAGAAATCAAACCCTATTTTTATGATAAGTTAGTACCTTGGCAGTGAAAATATAAGCAAATGCTGCTATACTTCAATATGTAAATCTCTATTAGACACACTGCAAACCTGTATCTTATGAAATTGTCTTCCTTCTTTTGCTTTTTACTAAAACCTTCATTTAGTTCCTCACTATAGCTTTTATTTCCTCTTTAAAAATTAAGTTCTAAACATACTTTGAAATACTTCAACCACATCCCTAAGTCACATAAAAAGTTTCAAAACTTCTTGTCTTCTATTATTTACAGTTTTCAAGTACTTTTATTAAACTTGAAAATGGGATCATAAAAGCATGTGAACTGATATCAAAACAAACACATTTATCCTTATAAATGCTCTTACACTGGTTAACAGCATAAAAGTTTTTCTAGCATTATTTCAGGGACTTTTATAAGGAAAAAAAAAAGCAATGAGACAGATTCCTCAACTTGATGACAAGTATTAAGTGCTAGTAGTTTTTAGAAAAATACTGAGTAAAAAAAAAGAAAAATACTAAATAATCCAAGAATGTGCTGGTAATTTAGGAGGTGTGATAAACAAAATCTTCTTATAGACCAAATATCACATTTCATTGGGATATGAAATATAAACATAACAATAGTACACATATATGTGATTTTGAGGTAAATTAGATGTTTAAATGATCAAAATTTTTAAGTAGTTCAGACCTGTTTTTGCTTCACTTTGAAGCAGGCATTTTAAAATGAACTGCAGAATATGAAGTTACCATATTCTAATATAATGAAACTTCATAGAGTTTTTCTAAATATTATCTAAAAGACTTAAACCAGAGGGAAATAGAAAGTCACTGTTCAATTTCATCTTTTATAGTTTCTCTTCAACTCTTTATGAATATATTCAGTATATTCAGGCCCTAGCTCAAAATTAAATCTTAAAAATATTAGCAAGCCCTTGCCATTCTTGAAGCAATTCTAGAATATCTTGGTGGGATTAAGGGGAATCTTTAAAAAACTATTTGATGTATTTTTCTCTTTTGCTCCTCTTCTGAGTTCAGGTGTAGTAAAGTTAGAAAAGAATGAGGCATGAGGTAAGCCAGTAGGTACTGTGGCATTACAACTTAAAAGTAAGTTTTAATACAAAATAAACCTTATTTTATACCTGTAGATAATTTAGAGATCAAGCTGAATGTTAGGGAAGTACACATATTCAAAATAAAATTATGGAGAGATTTCCCTGGTGGACCACTGGTTAAGACTCCGTGCTTCCCATGCAGGGGGCACGTATTTGATCCCTGGTCAGGGAAATAAGATCCTGCATGCTGCATGGCATGGCCAAAAAAATTTTTTTTAATTCAAAAAAAAAATTAATATAAAATGATGGAAAAGAAAATTGGAGCTTAGGAGTTTTTTTAAACATTAAATTTTAAAAACTTAAATCCTGATAAAGTACATTTCAAACCAAAGTACTAGAGATAAAGAGGAATATTACATAATGATACAAGTTTAATTTACTAGAAAGATTTAACAAATAATAGAGTCCCAAAATACATGAAACAAAAACTAATAGTTGAAAGACATCTAGACAAATCCACAATTTCAGTTGAGTACTTCAGTACTTGCCTCTCTGTAACTGATAGAAGTACTATACAGAAATTCAACAAGGATATAAAGGATATTAATAACAGAATCAATCAATAGGATTTAATTGACATATATAACACTACATCTAAAAAATTGTTAACATTTATATTCACTTCAAAAGCAGAATGAACTTTTTTTTTCAAATGCCAATAGAACATTCACCAAGGGATGCCATAGCCAGGGCCAGAAAACAAACCTCAACACATCTAAAAGAACTGGAATCATATAGCATGTGTTCTCTAACCTTAATGGAATCAATTACAGAAGGACAATAGGAAAATCTTGAACAAGTAGAAATAAAACAACTCATTTCTAAATAATCCATTGGTCAAATAGGAAGTCTCAAAAGAAATAAACAATACATAGAATTAAATGAGAGTGGAATCACAATATATTAAAAGTTTTGGGGTGCAGCTACAGCAGTGCTGAGAGGGAAATTTATGCCATTAAATTCTTAATTAGAAAAGTAGAAAGGTCTAAAATCAATAATCTAAGTTCAACAATCTAAGTTCCTTCCTCATTTAAACTAGAAAGCGAGACCAAATTAACCCAAGGCAAGCAAAAGAGGGGAAAATATAAAGAACAGAGATCAATGAAATTGAACATATAAAAAAATAAAAATAAATGAAATATAAAGCTGATTGTTTGAAAAAAATGAATAATATGATAAATTTCTAGCCAGCGTCATAAAAATAAAGAAAAGAGAAATCAATATCAGGAATGAAATAGGTGTATCACTAACAAATCCTGGAGCCATTAAAAGGTAGTAAGAGAATCCTGCAACTGACTTAATACAGTACTATTTACAAAAACAATGAAATATTTAAGTATATACTTAATAAAACATTACAGATTCTGATGCTGAAAATTACAAATTCTTGATGAAAGAAATCAAAGAATACCTAAATAGTAGAGAAACATATCATTCATGGCTTGGAAGATTCAATGAAGTAAAGATTCCAATTCTTTCCAATTTGATCTACACATTTAATATGTAATTTCTACCAAAATCAAAGCAAGGCATTGTGTTGACATAAACTCATTCAAAAATTTGGTATCACTAAAACAATCTTGACAAAGAAGAATGAAGAGGAAGGAACTTTCTACCCAACATTAAAGGTTTACTATATCTAGAGTGATCAAAGAATGTAATATTGGAGGAGAGACAGACATACAGATGAGTGGAACGGAAAAGAGGACCCAGACCCACACCAATAAGTTCAACTGATTTTTACAAAGTTACACAACCATCTCAATGGAGGGAGGATAGTCTTTTCAACAAATGGTACTAGAGCAAATTCAACATCCATAGGTAAAATGTATCTTAACCCATATCTCCCACCTTATGCAAAAGGATCATGGACTTAAAATATAAAATTATAAAATTTCTAGGGAAAAAAAGAAAATCATGGGATAGTAGCTAAGTAAAAAGTTCTAATACTCTACCAAAAAAAAAAAAAAATTGCCCACAGAAGAAAAACCTGTTAAATTAGCCCCAATCAAAACTAAACATTTTTGTGCTTCGAAAGCTTGTATGAAGAGAATGAAAAAAATAAGCTATAGATTGGGTAAAAATATTTGCAGGCTGCATATCCAACAATTGACTAATATCTAGAATACAAAGAACTCTCAAAACACAACAGAAAAAAACAATCTGATTGGAAGATGGACCAATGAAATGAATAGACACTTCACAAAGGAGGATGTATAAGTAGCATATAAGCACATGAAAATATGTTCAGCATCATTAGCCATTAGAGAAATGAAAATTAAAACCACAATGTGATATCATTACACACCTATCAAAAATGGCTAAATTTTTTTTTAAAACATGTCAATACCAAATAGTGGAAAGGTTGCAGAGAAACTAGATCACTCGTGCAGGGCAGTGGGAATATAAAATTGGTATAACCACTTGGGAAAACAGTTTGGCAGTTTCTTGTAAAAACGAAGTGTATAATTACCATACGACCCAACAATTGTACTTTTGGGCATGGATCAATAGAAAAATAAAAACATTTTCAAAAAAACCAGTACAAGAATTTTATGCCAGCTTTGTGTCTAATTTAGGCAAAAACTGGAAAAAGCCCAGAAGTTCTGCAACTGGTGAATGGTTAAGTACACCTTATTAAATATTGGTTATATCCATACAGTGGAATACTAATCAGCAACAAAAGAAAGAAGCTATTGATACATGCAAAAATTTGGATAAATCTCAAAGGATTTATGGTAAGCAAAAAAACAAAACAAAACACTAACCTCCAAAGCTTGCACGCTGTATGATACCATTTATGTAATACTTTTGGAATGAGAAAATTTTGGAAGTAGAGAACAGATTGGTGATTGGTACATGGTAGAGATAAGGAGTGAAAGAAGAGGGAGGTTGGGTGGTTATAAGGGCAACAAAAATGATTCTTGTTCAGGATCTTGGCTATGGCGGTGCATACAGAAAACCACACATATGATAAATTTGTATAGAACTTCATGAACACACACAAATAAATTCAGGTTTGCCTAAGCAAACCTGAATAAGACTGGTGGATTGTATCAATGTCAATATAGTGTTTATGATATTATACAATAGTTCTACAAAGTATTAAGCTGGGGAAAGACAGAGCAAAGTGTACAAGGGAGCTCTCTTTGTGTTATTTCTTACAACCCCGTGTGAATCTACAATTATCTCTTTAAAACATTGTTTCAGTGTATTGTTTTACCCAAAGTTGTAAACAGCCCTTTTTTGTAACATGAATTTCTGTGCCTGATTGCTACATAGGGAAACATCAGGAAAATGTAGAAGTCACATTGTTTCATTCACAATCTCTCCTAAGCAAGAAAAATTAAAATAATAGGGGTGCAGTTAAAATATCCAGCAGAAAAAAGGCAAATGTACTTTGCTGAAGCTAGACCTCTTTGGGCTGTATTTCAACAAACTTAAAAATGGTCCTGGGGTTTCTTCTACAGGGAGGTGTACACTCAACCTTGAGCAGCTCTCGGCAGCCCACAAGATGCATAGTCCACTGTGCTGACCTGAACGGCAGCTCAACTAATGCAGGACTCCACTTTCGCCCATCCTCACAGTTGCTGAGCAGCCTTAGCACTAACTAAACTGCTGTCAGGACTTCTAGATTGTTGCTATTGTGCCTATTTCAGATTGCAGGGGCAGCCTCTAAACAGGCTGAGACGCCTAAGTGGTCCAAATTATTATCTCCCCCAAGGACCAATTACTGTTTACCTTACAGCTTTGGTACAGACTTGTATTTATTCTGAGTTGTCTTTCCTCCAACTTGTTTTCCCATAAATAGGATGATCTGAAGTCCGGGGTGGCCCCTGCCAGTCCTGGATTAAGTTTTTTTGTCTCTGGCATAATTATGAATAGCATCGTCTTTCATTCTCAAAAGTGCCCTAGTTTAGTTGACAAATTATATGGTTACCATATTTGTAGCTGTATACTTTTAGTGTAATTTTACAGAATGTGAAATTTTCAGGAATACATATATTAAGTTATAGCAAGAAAACTATACTCACCTGGGTATACACATGTAGGATAGTAATTCTCCACCTGAAGAATGGATGTTTTATTTATTTATTGTTAGTTGATTGATTTGTATCAGAAGGGAAAATAGAATTCTCACCCTAATACCAAGTGATGTTAGAGAATGATTCAGAAAGAACCACTTTCACCATTCGTTGTTCAAGTAAGTGAGTTATATAGAAACTATCAAAACTTTGATAAGGCAAACTAAAAACTGTAACAATTATTTCTGTGTCTTATAGATACTTAATATGCAACTCCTCATGTAGAAGGCACCTATCAATCTTGTAATATCATTTAGAAGTCAGCACACTATGGCCTACTAACTGGCTGCCTGCTTTGTAAATAAGTGTTATTGGAACACAGCCATATACATTTGTTACATGTTATCCATGGCTTGTTTCTCACTATAATAGCAAAGTAGTTGCAGCAGAAATCATATGTTGCCTACAAAGCCTAAAATGTGTGTTTGGCCATAGAAAAAAAGATTGCTGACTCCTGAGCTAAAACCATGTAAATGTGAAATGCTCCTGTTCTATCATTTTATTTTCTCAAGGCTAAGAGCTATTAGAAGCATGAGATTTTTTTCCCCCACTTTTATTGTAAAATAGTTGACATATATCACTGTATAAGTTTAAAGCATACAGCATGATAGTTTGAGTTAATATATTGTAAAATTATTGCCGCAGTGAGTCCAGGTAACATCCATCTTCCCATACAGATACAATGAAAAAAAAAGAGAAAAGAAAAACAATGTTTTCTTGTGATAAGAACTCATAGGATTTACTCTTTCAACAACTTTTCTGTAGCTCATATAGCAGTGTTAGTGTAGTCATCATGTTGTGCATATATCCTTAGGACTTATTTATCTTATAATTGGAAGTTTGTAGCTTCCAACCGCCTAATTTCCCTTCGCTCCACCCTCTACCTCTGGTAATCACAAGTCTGATCTCTCTTTCTAGGAGTTTTTGGTTTGTTTGTTTTTTAGATTCCACATATAAGTGAGATAATACAGTATTTGATTTTCTCTATCTGACTTATTTTATTTAGCATTTTTCAAGGTCCATCTGTGTTGTCACATGGTAGGATTTTCTCATTTTGGAAGACTGAACAATATTACATATATATTACATATATATATATATATATTATATATATATATATATATATATATATATATATATATATATATACCACAACTTCTTTATACATTTATCCATCTATGGACACTTAGGTTGTTTCCATGTCTTGGCTATTATAAATAATGCTACTCTGAACACAAAGGTGCAGATATTTAAATTGGTGTTTTCATTTCCTTTGGATATATTCCCAGAAGGGGAATTCATATGTTAGTTATACTTTTACTTTTTTGAGGAACCACCATACTGTTCTCCATAGTGGCTGTACCAATTTTCATCCCCACCAACAGTGCACAGTTGTTCTCTTCTTTTTCCTCTATATCCATGCCAGCATTTGTTATCTCTTGTCATTTTGAGGATTGCAGTTCTAACAGGTGGGAGGTGCTATCTCATTGTGGTTTTAATTTGCATTTCCTTAATGACTATTGATGTTGAGTATCTTTTCATGTACCTGTTGATCCTTTGTATATCTTCTTTGGACAAATGTCTATTCAGGCCCTTTCCCCATTTTTTACTTAGATTTTTGTTTGTTTGTGTGCTATTGAGTTGTATGAGTTTTTAATATATTTTGGATATTAACCCCTTATCAGATATATGGTTTATAAATATTTTTTACCATTTCATAGGTTGTATTTTCACATTGTTAATGGTTTCTTTTGTTGGGCAGAAACATTTTTAGTTTAATATATTCCCACTTGCTTATTTTTGATTTTGTTGCTTGTGCTTTGGGTGTCATATCCAAAAAATCATTACCAAGACTCATGTCAAGGAGTTTTACTGCTGTTTTCTTCTAGAAGTTTCATGATTCCAGGTCTTACATTTAAGTCTTTAATCCATTTTGAGTTAATTTTTGTTAGTGGTGTAAAATACGGGTCTAGTTCATTCTTTTATATGTGCATATCCAATTCTCCCAGCACCATTTATTTAAAAGACTGCCTTATCTCCATTGAATATTCTTGGGTCTCTTGTCAAATATTAATTGACTGTATATGCTTGGGTACAAATCCAGGTATATACATCCAGGTAATCTGTTGTAAGTTAAAAATATCATAAGCCAAAAATGCACTTGACACACCTAATCCACTGAGCATCATAGCTTAACTTTGCCTACCTTAAATGTGCTCATATCACTTACATTAGCCTACAGTTGAGCAAAATTATCTAAAACAAACCTATTTTATAATTAAAATATCGATATCTCATGTGATTTATCAAATACTATACAGAAAGTGAAGAACAGAATGGTCGTATCGGTACAGAATGATTATAAGCGTATTGGTTGTTTCCCCCTGTGATTATGTGGCTGACTGGGAGCTGTGGCTCACTGCCCCTGCCCAGCATCATGAGAGAGTACCTACTTCATATCGCCAGCCCAAGAAGAGATCAAAATTCGAAGTTCAGTTTCTACTGAATAAATTATCACTTTCATGCCATTCATCATGAAGTCAAAAAACTGTTAAGTTGAACCATTGTAAGCTGGGGACTGTCTGTATATAATATTATAGCTCATATATAATACATATATATCATATATGTTATATAATAATATGCACAATATAATATAGTTTAACATGGATGTGCATTTCTGTGAAATCTCAGAGGAAAATCCTAGTCATAAGTCTGGTTCCACAGAATCAGATTCTAAGATGAGGATTTACCAGGAAGTTTGGTGGAAGAGTAAGGTCGAGAAGAAAGAGGCCACACCCCAGCTTCCACCTTTCCTGTTGCACTCCAGGGCATCTCCCGAGTGTAAACCATGACCTAATGTATCCAAACTCTAGGAAAGGGAGTTGAGTTTTGATTCACCCCAACCAGTCACTTATTGGCTAAATCCTTGTTCTTTCCCTTCACCCCAGCAATGAAAACTCCTAGGCACTTCTCTCTCGGAAGAGAATCCTATATAAGATGCATGTGAAACAAACACAGATGCCACAGAAGTTGTGCATAGAAACATAAAAGAGATCAATGGGAATCTGCGAAGAGCAACAATGTAATCTCTTACAATTCTGCGGCAAGAAAACATTTGTACTTCCATTGAGGCATAACCTGGATACTTGCTTTCTAAAAAGATAGACTATCTAATGAAAAAAGAACCGGTTGGGATGGTAACAGAGATAAAAGTGTATAAAATTTTCAGAAGGTTTAAGAAACAGTCAAAACAGTTGCTATCGCATATAATCTAATCAGTGAAGTATAAGGAAAACTCAAAGATCTATTCCTCAATTTAGAAATAAAGCAAAGAGATAGACTTGATCAGAGAGATATGATAATCACATTGTAATATAATCTTTGACTCAAGTGAGCACTTCTCAGCTCAAAAGACATAAAAAACATTCTATCAAGAAAAATGAAATCTATATCTGTCTACATAAAAACATTTTAAGAGGGGCTTCCCTGATGGCACAGTGGTGAAGAATCCGCCTTCCAGTGCAGGGGATGTGGGTTCCATCCCTGGTCAGGGAACTGGATCCCACATGCATGCCACAACTAAGGACCCCACTGGCCACAACTAAGGAGCATATGTGCTGCAACTAAGGAGGCTGCAAGACGCAAACAAGACCTGGCACAACCAAAATAAATAAAATTAATTAAAAAAAAAAACATTTTAAGAGCTTGTAATGCAAAAACATAAAGTATAATACTTTTATATATATTCTTGTATTTACTTGTATATATATATATATTTATTACAAAAACATTTTAGATTCTAATTTTCTCAACTTTTTCTTGAGAAATAATTTCAAGTTACACTAGCTAAAACAATTTATACCACAAACACCATTATAATCACTGTGTAAACTAAAACATGTTAACATCACACGTATTATATAAACTAACATTACGTTAAGTTTTCTATGATTTTTATTTTGTAAAATTATTTCAGAAGAGAATAAATGGGGTATATATGTATGTGTGTATACACATAGATCAATACAGTGTATATATATTAATATAGATTTATTAATCTCTATATAGATACCTATATCTACCAAGATATAGATATCAAAATAGATATTTGCATCTATATCTATCTATATGTTCCATTGGACTAAGTTTTTTTTTTCTTTTTTAATTAATGACTTCACTTTAAAAATATCAACTAAAAAAATCTTAATAACATATTCATCTTAATAGTGACTATAAAATTGGCTTATCAAAGAATTGTTGAATGGAGTTATATCTATTATTTATAATTTTTTTAAAGTAGAAATATTTCTGTACAATTAGCCACAAGATATTTATATTTCATTTATTTAGTTTTAAGATGGTTGAATATGGCAGATGGATGGTTTGTTAAACTGATATTTTTCATCATATAGACATGCCTTGTGAAGTTGAGAATGGATTTGATTTCCACCATCTGCACAAAGATTTTTTTTGCATATTTAGCATAGTGTGACATCTAATTTTGTTACTACAGTTGCTTTTCATCGTTCTAAATTCAAAGAATTATGATTTATTTAAAATTTTCTATATTATACAGCATTATTCACTCTTTGCAAAGTAGCCTTGAGGATGAAAGATTGAAATTGTTTTCTACTTTACAAGGCAATTATCTGTGTTATACATTTTTTCAAAAATATTGACAAGCTAAAAGTGAAAAAACAAAGTTAACACCGAATTATGTGTCTGTATATTTTAAAATATAATACTGGACAAAAGGGGAATATCTTTTGCTACACTTTCTCTATGTTGTATTCCCAAGAAAATATTACAGTAGAAAATTAAATTTGATCTTGAAGTCTCGCTTTTTAATTCCAGTTAGAAGTTGAAAGAAAAACACACATCTGTGGTCCTAAGAGTCAATATTGTAGTTTTTGTGGTATTATTGACCCTATTAGTCTAAAGAAATAATGTGGGGAAAAAAATAGATCTGGCATCTAAATTCTTTATACCAAATGAGTTTCCCAACTTTGTAAAATTTTATTTATTTATTTATTTGTAAAGGTGGAAGAGAATTATGTGAAATGTGTGTGAAGTTTTATCTTTACTTAGGCTACGTATTTGTGTAATCAAGCAGATTCCAGGAGAGCAAAACATTACAGTGGCTTATTCAGAATGTGGCTTTGTGAATTCATCATTGCTATCATGCTGTACAATAAATGCTGGAAAAAACTATTTCCATGATATAGCAAAATAAAGTACTTCTTATTTCATTAGAATCCTTAAAAATTATAGTAAACTAGCAGTATAAAATATATTATATATTGTTATACTTTATTTCTTAAAACCCTAATTCAAATACAACCAAGATATGTTATAATTAATTTTCAAAACGTCATATTCTATAGTAAATAAATACTTGGGCTTGGAATCAGACAGAACAGGCAATATAGCTTTGCTGAATTCCTTAGTATTTATATAACCCTGTGAAAGTTACTAAAAATCTATAGGCTCATTTTCTGTATCAGAAAATTCTGGATAATAACAGAACCAATCTCACACAATTGCTTTGTACAGTAAAACCATTAGCACCTGGGAAATAGCAAAAATGTCTAGAAAATAAAGCTGCATAAAAGTTAGCTATTATTTCACTATGTAGAGTCCATTGTGATCATGGTTTATGTGTATATAATAATTAACATAAACATTCAACAATCATTAGTTTCATTTAAATGTTATAGTAATTATTTTATATATTAAAATTTATATTTTAATCTTATTCAAAGGGATAATTTTTAATTTTAAAAGATAGTCTGTTTTCTGTTACATGCTGAATTGCATCCCTGCAAAATTCATATGTTGAAGTTCTAACCCCCAATAAATCAGAATGTAACTGCACTTGAAGGTAGGGTCTTTAAGGAGATAACTAAGGTTAGATGAGGCCATTCATTAGCATGAGCCTGACTCAATGACTGGTGTCCTTCTAAGAACAGGAAATTAGTACACAGACACATACATAGGAAGGACTCTATGAAGACAGAATGATAAGAGCCATCTGCAAACCAAGAAGAGATGTACAGAAGAAACCAACCATGCCAACCCCTTCATCTTGGACTTCTAGTCTACAGAACTGTGAGAAAAAAATTTCTGTTGTTTAAGCCACCTCATCTATGATACATGTGACGGCAGCCTTAGCAACCTAACACATCTTTTTTCATTATGCTTTGGGTTTATGTTTTTATTTTTTCCTTGTGAATTATCTGTCTTTTCTAATGGTAATAGAATTTTGCTACTTAATGGAAGTTTTGTTTTTCTACATCTTATTTATTCTGATTCTATATAATATTTAGGCATAGTATAAGGAGAAATAAATATGTGAAAGGGCAAGGAGTTAGAATGTTGGAAGGGGAAATGCATTGTTTCTGTAATTTAAAGTTAGTTACCGACACTAATTTTGTAAATTTGGGAAAATCTATTCAACTTCTATAGTTTTCCCAGTTAAATGTGTATCTCCACTTCCAGGTAGGGTTAATGTATTATTTCTATAACCAGTGCTTAGCAAATGATGATATGTAGGTAGGTAGGCAGATAGATAGATAGGTAAATAGATAGATATAGACACACACACACACAAATATATATATAAAAATTTACCTGAAATAGACTTTGATGTTAAGAGGATTTATTTTGATGCTCTCGTATTTTAACTTTAAAATCATTTAAATTTATATTTAGAATCCTGAAGGTGATGTTTAAAGTTTAATTTGCTTGTATTAAAATATCCAATAATGATTAGAGTAATATTGACTGATTATATCAGGTAGAATTTCATTTTTTTCTAATCCTTATCTAGACAATCTAGATTAAATTTTTTGTATCGTGTCACTTTGTATTTTCTGCATGATTTGTAATGATAAAAATGTGGAGCACTTTAAGAGTCCAAGTGTACCCTTATCCGGGAAAATAATGACATCATTTGTGTCACTGTACCCAAAAGGATTTGATTAGAATGTTTTTTAAATTGTATTTATGTGATTCTCGACTTAGTAGGGAATTATGTTAGTGGAGAAAAAAGATGTATTAGGGTTAAAGGAAACACTGTACCATATTTTGTTCATTTAGTGATTTGTTCATTTAGTGATTTTTGTTCATTTAGTGATTTGTTCACATGGTCAAATTAACTCCCTCTATTTGACTCAATCTCCACGAGAAAGGGGTCGATCTTTACCTTGTTCATTATTTTACTCTTCAGTGTTTTAAACAACACCTGGCACATAATGGAAATTATTTGTAGAATTTAAAAATATACACAAATTGAGAAAATGTATATGTATCAGTCAAATTTTCACCTGATAATGATAGAATTTTACATTTCTTTTGATTCTGTTTGGCACTGGCACTTTTAATTTAGAATGGCTAAGCAAAACATGAAGAAAACAATATGTTTCTATGAGATTAAAATAATTTCTGGATTCGTGTTTTGATTAATATTTCCTAATTTATGTCTACAAAAATGGGAAAACATACTATTGAGGTAATCCAAATAGTTTTCATCAATGATATTTTGATAGAATTCACCATTAGTTTGTAATATTAGTATAATAAGAATGACATTATTTGCTTCTTATGTTATATTTATACATATATTTAGGAAGCTTTTCAATGTTTGAAAAACATAATTCAATTCATAACTAGACAATAATAACACATGGCTAAGGGAAAGAAACTTTGGCTTACTGTTTCCCAATATTTTTATTTGTCAATTAAGCCAGATGGTAGAGGGAAGCCATGCCATCTTCAGCTTCTAGTGATGTACTCATTGTCAAAAGTCCAAGTAACCTGGTTAACACCTTCGAGTATCATTTTCACCCGCAGCCAGGTTTTTTCTACTTGAGGCTTTCTTCTTTGGATCCTGGCCAATGTACCTCAAGACTTCATGAGGATGAGGAAGCAGTATTGATTTTCCTTGTAAACTAATCTTGTGTGAGTCTGGCACTCCTTCCCTTGCTATGAATGGAAGGGCACTGGAGGAAACCAGCTGCAGCACTTGCAAGGCAGAATTGCCTCTTTGGTCTTGACCTGAGCTGAATTCCAAATACTGAAGATAAAAAGGAAAACCGCAATGTAGATAGGCCATCCTTTCAAGGCAGATACACATTCAAGAGTCTCTAAAAGAATGTTCTTGGGAAATAGGGAATTTGCTTGTTAGAGCCAGTGAAGGAGATTCATTTTATAAGACCTGGTACACTTGTCAGCGAACATAATGATTACTTATACCAGAGCATTCGTGGATTAACCAGACTGTAAAAGTATTTTTGTGTTAAAATTATAAATAGGTGGTATTATATATATGATATATATATATGCATAAACATATATGATGTAGAATAAATACATGAAGATTTTGCCATCTTTGTGTTTTATATAAAATATAAATCAACACTGATATAAAAATAGTTCTTTAATTCAGATAAATTAATGTTAATTAAATCTATTAATTTCTGTGTTGGTGCTAGCATTTTATGGAGGTAGTACCATCTGTTAGCATGAAAAATATTATAAAATTTTACCATTTAAAAATCTATTGACACATGTAGATTTATAATAATATCATCTTTTTACTTCTTTTGTCTCTTGGCTTTATTGACCTTAAGAAAACCTAGAATTTAAAGAAAGAAAATTGTGAAATCAGGTTCAGCA
>NW_006784763.1:4136811-4174185 GCF_000442215.2 Lipotes vexillifer | reverse complement strand
GTTCAGCAGAGCTTAAATCTTGGTCTCATCTAGTCTGCTTTGGGGAAGTTGCTTGGTCTTTATTGCCTCAGCTTTTTCTTCCCCCCAAAATAATTACCACAATGACTACTTTCCCTTAAGACACCTACGAAGGACTCATAATAAGTAATAGAAACTACTTTCTCTCTTTAAAACATCCCTGACCACTCAAAGTGTTTTTTTTACAAGAGGACATAACAAGATTTACAAATTTAATCTTACAAGAAATAAAATGGTTTAATTAATTCACAATGAACTGATGTTTAAATTGCCACACAGTTGTGTGGAAGGATTAATGAAAAACTATGTGAGTGTTAGATATTCAATTCATATGTTCCCTATTTGACACATACAAGATTTAAAACTCCTGTGTATATTATGACGCTCATAATAGCTTATTTTCTTTTTGAGTTTTGTTATGTGCTCAGTAGGCAATGACTAATATATTGTAGTTTGAACAGGAGCATTGGGCTCCAATACTGCCTAAAAGTCTCTTTCTCTGACATGAGGACACCACCGTTTCTGCCTCTGCTTTGTCTTAACCTTTACTCTTAGAGTAATTTCACCTCTTATGAGGTTAAAACTAGTGTGGATGGAGGAAGGCATGCTGGCATGATATTGGACATTGAATAAATCTTAGTCATTTTCTGTTATTTTTATGTTGGCATGGATTAGATTTATCACCTAGCCAGCTACCTTGCAGGCACAGCTGCTGCCCAGGGGCCTGAGATGCTCATTCATTCACTCAGAGTTCCAGCGTAACACTGACAAGGAAGACACATCTCAAGGAACACAGGGCCTGAAGTTAGAAGTTTTCCAAAGAGAACATTGAGACTGTGATAAGAGATTTTGGAAATGAAACCCTACTTTCTTCACAAGTTTGCCTATGCTGGGCTCTACGTATATGAAACAGATGCATTTTCAGTGTCTAGAGCAAATATATTTTAGCAAAGTCTTCCGGCATTCCATTCTTATTTAGACAAATGTTGTATGGCATAACCCACCTTAAATTATTTTTGGAATGTGGAATATGATAGGTCAGGACATGTCATATGAAAAATATACATAACAAGTAAATTAAAAGATGAATATAAATAGAAATACATATATATATTGCTTAGTAAACTACTTACCACCATTAAAACATGATTGAATATAATGAGAGAGGTACCTTGACAATATCAACTGAACATTTTTTTCCTACTAAACTATCTGACCCTACTCCACCTACTGTTTTCCCCCGCTCTGTCCTATAATAAGATATAAAATGTTTTGATTTTGTGTATCATTAACTTCAGCTAACTCTCTTCTCTTTTACAGAATATGCAAAAAATCATGGAATCATCTGGAATCGGAGGTATGTTCAGTGTGTTTACTACGTAATGTATAAAAGATTTAAATTTGTATGTGTATATTACCATCCTAGTAGTCCATTTTCCTTTAAATTTTGTTTAAAAAAGGTTATTTAAAAAGCTGTATTTCCCCATTTATTGTAGTTTCATGCACATGTCTCCCTAATTCAATCTTCACATGGCAGCCAAAAAAATCTGTTAAAACAGAAATGTGCTTACATAACTCTTACTTAAACCATTCAGTAGCTTCTACTGTGATTAGAGTAAGATCCAAAATACTTACATGATACAATATTATTTAAATTGTGTCTCCCAAGTGCACTTTCCCTTTTCAAATGAATCGTCACACCTATTTTCTTTGTTTTTTGAACGTTTTTCAGTATATCCCCCAAACTCCAACTCTAGTTTGGTGGTTCTTATGGGACTGACCCTCTGTGGCCACAGTAATGAATGCGTGTGACCTTATTTAGGACAACCAGGAGTTTACAAGGATTTTTATTTTATATATTGGATGTGAGAATATAAAGTCTTTTTTCTCCTGTAACACGAGGAGTAACCCTGGCTCCTGACTCAGAAGAAAGGCTATCTGTTAGAATACAGAGAGAAACGGAATGAATCCTGGTGGCTTTTCAATTCTGGGTCTGGTCCCTGAAGTGACCTGAAGAGTCTTGGTTTCAACCTTCTTATAGCTTTACTTCATTGATTATTGCTTTGGTTTCATTGGCTATTGATAATCTTCTGTTATTCCCATTTTTGCTCAATATTTATTTATCATAGTTTTATCAAGTACCAGAAAGATGAAATAATATAACAGCATAAATTTTTAAAGTAGTATGCACTGTTAAAATTAGAGAAGGATTCCACTTCTGGCTGCATTAGTTTATAACCAATTTATTTGGGGGAATTTATCTGATCTCTCCTTGCCTTCATATGAAAAAATGTGGTAACAATGATTTTTAATAATATATTTCTCAATCTTTTGAATGACTTCTCCTTATGGAACTTGGGTTACAGATTCCTTGAAATACAACAGTTTGTACTCCCTCATCCTATATGCTTCATGTATTTTTCTCTGTTAGTCCACCTCTCTAACTCTTTTTACTGTCCTTAGAAAGGCTACAGGTTCTTTCCCCTATCACAGTGCTTTAAATAATCATAAATGTGAAAGATTGAATTTGACCATTTATTCCAAGTCTCATATATTTATACACAGAGTTAAACAGACTCATATTAATGGTTCTCAATAAATGTATTTGAATAACTAAATTCTGAACACAACAAAATACCACAATATGGTTGGACCTCAGTGTGTCTAAACTGGGTGTTAGTTTTATATATTGTGTTACATTTGACAGTGTGGTTCTAACTAAAGCAATGACAGTCAAAATGCACAACAATAAGTCTAAGCTAGTCCTAAGGACATGAGTTTTAGGGAATGCCTCAATGGAAGAAAATGAAAGATCGTAAGAGCTTAAACCTATTGCCTAAAAAGCTTCTTTGCTTTTAACTTACCTGAATTAAGTACTATGTATTGAGTTATTGCCTGGTTCAGTAATTAAATCAGTTAGGATATGTTTGGCGGTAAGTAACAGAAAACTTATCTGCAGAGAATATTTATTACTTATATGTCAAGAAATCTTCAGGGTTGATTCAGCAATTTAATATCATACAAATTCTGGTTCCCTCACTCCTTTTAATTTTCCAACTTTAGTGGTGTGGCATTATCACCCTTCAAGTTTACAAAAGGACTGCCACATTTTCAAACATGAGATTGTCACACCTCTCAGTATTCTAAAAATAAGGAAACAAAGAATTTGGGGAAGGAGGGGACAGGCACCTAGAGAAACATAAAGACTCTCTCCTCATCTCAATTTTTCATATCATCAAAAATAAAAATTTTTCCCTTTAAGTCTAGGTAATGGCTATTCAACCTCTAGCCTAAAGGATGCCAGTATTGGCTTAAGCATTAAACAGTTAAATATTTGGAGGTCTTTAAAAGTGTTGATACTGGCCTGTATCCCTAACCAATTAGTCCGAAACCTCCAGGGCATCAGCATTCCATAAAAGTTCCTCAGGTGAATATAATGTGCACCTGGGTATGAGATTCACTGGTTAAAGCATAATGTAATCCATCCCCTTTATCAGAGAACTTTTTACCAGAATAAAATGGGAGTTCTGTAAGCAAGGAAGAAACAGGGATAATGAATCCAAGTATGAATATCATTCAGAACCTTAATATATAACACACCTATGACATCTCCCTGCTTCAACTAGTCTGAAGGAAACTAAAGCTCTAAAAGAGGTTTTACCCTAAGAAAACATCTCTGAGTCCTTCCAAAAACATTCTAGGAAATAAATCTTAAAAATGTATCTTCATGAGAGCCAAAGTTAGCACCAAGAATGTGGCTTACTATGAATTACAATGACTGAGTGCTTATGATAAGAGTGGATATGTGTTTTATGAGCCTAAGGGGCAGAAAGCCTATATCTGAATGAAAATGCTATTTTTTATGACTTCATCCTCAAAATAAAAAAAAAAAAAAAAAAAAAAAAAAAAAAAGCCATTATATTTTAACAATCTTAAAAGTAATATTTCAATCAGAATTTTAACTTCTGATTCAAGATCTAGTTTGCTGTCCAAGCCAGATTTATTCTTGTAAATAAATGGTGATTTAAAATGTAAACAACAAAATGATCACTTAATTATAGTAATTCAAAACCTAGACAATATAAGACAAAATATGATTTTTGAAGTCTATATATTTATTCTTTAAAGTATTTATATTTATACATAAATTTGTATGTTGTTTGGTGATAACTGCAGCAAATACTTGGTTTAATGTTTAAAGAAGGTATTGTGTGATTGTTCACCATGTAGAAGATCACTACCAAATACCAAACGATGTGTGTTGACCAGCTACTGGGGTAAAATGTAAGTTAATGGAGAAATAGTGAGAGAGTAAACAAAGAGCGCTCAGAAAGTAAAGGAAAACAAAACAAAACAAAGAAAAATGAAACAAAAACCCTAAAATGTTGCTGCCCAAGTCTGTACTTGAACAAATGAAGAAGCTGATGAAATCTATGATGTGCAAACATATTCCAAACAGATGATAATACTAATGCTTGAGGCTAGTCACAGAAAGAAGAAAATTGAAATGAACAACAAGTCAAAGGAGAGAAAAAAAGTCTTTCATTAACAACGAGTTAATCCTACAATATTATGTAAAAATTTAAAATTCAAAATTCATTCTAAAATATGGCACAAATGAACCTATCTACAACACAGAAACAGACTCACAGACATAGAGAACAGACTTGTGGTTGCCAAGGGGGAGGGGAGTGGGGAAGAGAAGCACTGGGATTGTGGGATTAGCAGCTGTACACTGTTTTATATACAGGATGGATAAACAACAAGGTCCTACTGTAGAGCATATTCAATATCCTGTGATAAACCATAATGGAAAAGAATATTTTAAAAAATAATGTCTATTTGTATGTAACTGAGTCACTTTGCTGTACAGCAGACATTGGCACAGCATAGTAAATCACCTATACTTCAATAAAAAACAAAAAAAATTTTGAAAGTTCTAAATAAATTCCTATTATGGAAAAAAATCAGAAGTGTCACATAAATAATCTTAAATAAAGGATTTTAAATTTTTTAAATTTATACACATAGATTTTAAAAATGTATAAAAATATTTTATATATCAGTCATATGTGTAATGTTATTTTTTAGTGGAGTAAAAATATTCTTTTGAGAATTTTTCAGGTGTCCCAAACTGACAAACGTGTTCAAGGGACATGTCTCAGAGCAGCATCTTTTCTTAGAGGTTTTAGGGACATTTTAATTTTAATCGGTTCTTAAGTCAAACATCTCTGAGAAATATTCACCTGAAAAATTAATGAAATCTCATACAGAAGACAATGAATTTCAAACAATCTTCCGCATACTTTTAATAAACAAGTGATAAAGCATTAAAATATTAAAATTTTAATATATTTATGGTTTTTATAAACATTGTGGCTCCTATTGATATGCTTTATCTGGTTTCAAAATCTATACATTAAATTGCTTAGCAGGTAATCATAAATAAATACTTACATGACACATTTAATTTCTTTACTTGAAATATTTTAATCCTGATGACTATTTCAAATACTAAGTAGAAAGGTGAATCATCTCTTAGAGATTAAAATAATCTATTATTTAAAATATAGAACATTAGGGCTTCCCTGGTGGCACAGTGGTTGAGAGTCCACCTGCCGATGCAGGGGACACGGGTCCGTGCCCCAATCCGGGAGGATCCCACGTGCCACGGAGCGGCTGGGCCTGTGAGCCATGGCCGCTGAGCCTGTGCGTCCGGAGCCTGTGCTCCGCACTGGGAGAGGCCACAACAGTGAGAGGCCCATGTACCACTAAAAAAAAATATATATATATATATATATATAACATTAAAAATAGACTGAATAAGAACTTACAAATAGTCTCATAAAAAAGGATGAAAGAAAAAGTGAATTTAAATTAATGATCAAATCTGTATAAAAAGTTAGTGTCTTTAATAGTATACTTTAAGTTGCATTCTAAGATTTCAGAAACAAGAATGACAGTAAAAAATGATAAAAGTTTGCTAATGATTTATAAAAATATAGGCAAACATCACTCAGAAATAGTAACTCAATATATTTACCATGAACTCAGCCTTCTCTTTGGTAATCTTGCATTTATTATAAACAAAACTGTGTCCAAATTTGAAAGAAATGCTGATAAAAAGCAAATTAATCTTTTTTAAACAAGTTGACTGTGCCTCAAAAATTTTTCTAAAGTCCATTATTACAAAAATGAGATGAAAAAGGATAATACAGTATTTGAAATGGAAAGTTCTACTTTTTTCTTTTAAAGTGATTTAAAACATTTGAAGAGAAATTACTTCACTATTTTATATTAACTCAGAGTTGTCATTGTTTGCTGTTGGACATGAGTTCTGACAATAACTGATCTTTCTTAATTAGTGATGTTTTTATAAAATTTTTGCCCATTTAGAATATTCTTATGTGATTAACTGAAAAGTTAAGACAGGCAAAATTATATGTGCCTAGGCTGACACAATTTTAAGCTACAGGTCCTATGAAAGGAGGAACAGTAGGGGAGAAATAAAATTAGAATAGTGTCTCAACATGATCACTCTGCCAGGCAACCAAATAAATAATTGATTTTTTTTAAAAACATCTTTATTGGAGTATAACTGCTTTACAATTGTGTGTTAGTTTCTGCTTTATAACAAAGTGAATCAGTTATACATATACATATGTCCCCATATCTCCTCCCTCTTGAGTCTCCCTCCCACCCACTTATCCCACCCCTCTAAGTGGTCACAAAGCACCGAGCTGATCTCCCTGTGCTATGCGGCTGCTTCCCACTATCTATGTTTTACATTTGGTAGTGTATATATGTCCATGCCACTCTCTCACTTCACCCCAGCTTACCCTTCCCCCTCCTCATGTCCTCAAGTCCATTCTCTAGTAGGTCTGTGTCTTTATTCCTGTCCTGCCCCTAGGTTCTTCATTACCATTATTGTTTTTTAGATTCTATATATATATGTGTGTGTGTGTGTTAGCAAATGGTATTTGTTTTTCTCTTTCTGACTTACTTCACTCTGTATGACAGACTCTAGGTCCATCCACCTACTACAAATAACTCAATTTCGTTTCTTTTTATGACTGAGTAATATTCAATTGTATATATGTGCCATATATTCTTTATCCATTCATCTGTCGATGGACACTTAGGTTGCTTCCATGTCCTGGCTATTGTAAATAGAGCTGCAATGAACATTGTGGTACATGACTCCTTTTGAATTATGGTTTTCTCAGGGTATATGCCCAGTAGTGGGATTGCTGGATCGTATGGTAGTCCTATTTTTAGTTTTTTAAGGAACCTCCATACTGTTCTCCACAGGGGCTGTATCAATTTACATTCCCACCAACAGTGCAGGAAGGTTCCTCTTTCTCTACCCCCTCTCCAGCATTTATTGTTTGTAGATATTTTGATGATGGCCATTCTGACTGGTGTGAGGTGATACCTCATTGTAGTTTTGATTTGCATTTCTCTAATGATTAGTGATGTTGAGCATTCTTTCATGTGTTTGTTGGCAATCTGTATACCTTCTTTGGAGAAATGTCTATCTAGGTCTTCTGCCCATTTTTGGGTTGGGTTTTTTTTATTTATTTATTTATTTTTGCAGTACACGGGCCACTCACTGTTGTGGCCTCTCCCTTTGTGGAGCACAGGCTCCGGATGTGCTGGCTCAGCGGCCATGGCTCACGGGGTTAGCCACTCTGCGGCATGTGGGATCTTCCTGGACCGGGGCAAGAACCCGTGTCCCCTGAATCGGCAGGTGGCCTCTCAACCACTGCGCCACCAGGGAAGCCCTGTTTTTTTGATATTCAGCTGCATGAGCTGCTTGTATATTTTGGAGATTAATCTTTTTCAGTTGCTTCGTTTGAAAATATTTTCTCCCTTCTGAGGGTAGTCTTTTCATCTTGCTTATGGTTTCTTTTGCTGTGCAACAACTATTAAGTTTCATTAGGTCCCATTTGTTTATTTTTGTTTTTATTTCCATTTCTCTAGGAGGTGGGTAAAAAAGGAGCTTGCTCTGATTTATGTCATAAACTGTTCTGCCTGTGTTTTCCTCTAGGAGTTTGATGGTGTCTGGCCTTACATTTAGGTCTTTAATACATTTTGAGTTTATTTTTGTGTATCGTGTTTGGGAGTATTCTAACTTCATTCTTTTACATGTAGCTATCCACTTTTCCCAGCACCACTTATTGAAGAGGCTGTCTTTTCTCCATTGTATATTCTTACCACTTTTATCATAGATAAGGTCACCATATGTGTGTGGGCTTATCTCTGGGCTTTCTATCCTGTTCCATTGATCTATATTTCTGTTTTAGTGCCAGTACCATACTGTCTTGATTACCGTAGCTTTGTAGTATGGTCTGAAGTCAGGAAGACTGATCCTTCAGCTCCGTTTCTCTTTCACAAGATTGCTTTGGCTCTTTGGGGTCTTTTGTGTTTCCATAGAAATTCTGAAATTTTTTGTTCCCATTCTGGGAAAAATGCCATTGGTAGTTTGATAAGGGTTGCATTGAATCTGTAGATTGCTTTGGGTAGTAAAGTCATTTTCACAATGTTGACTCTTCCAATCCAAGAATACGGTATATCTCTCCATTTGTTTGTATCATCTTTAATTTCTTTCATCAGTGTCTAATAGCTTTTTGCATAGAAGTCTTTTGTCTCCTTAGATAGGTTTATTCCTATGTATCTTAGTCTTTTTGTTGCAGTGGTAAATGGAAGCGTTTCCTTAATTTCTCTTTCAGATATTTTGTCATTGGTGTATAGGAACTCAAGAGATTTCTGTGCATTAATTTTGTATCCTGATACTTTACCAAATTCATTTATTAGCTCTAGTAGTTTTATGGTAGCATCTTTAGGATTCACTATGTATAGTATCATGTCATCTGCAAACAGTGACAGATTTACTTCTTATTTTCCAACTTGGATTCCTTTTATTTCTTTTCCTTCTCTGATTGCTGTGGCTAAAACTTCCAAAACTATGTTGAATAATAGTGGTGAGAGTGGGCAACCTTGTCTTTTTCCTGATCTTAGTGGAAATGGTTTCAGTTTTTCACCATTGAGGACGATGTTGGCTGTGGGTTTGTCATATATGACCTTTATTATGCTGAGATAAGTCCCCTCTATGCCTACTTTCTGGAGTGTTTTATCATAAATGGGTGTTGAATTTTGTCAAAAGCTTTTTCTGCATTATTGAGATGATCATATGGTTTTTCTCCTTCAGTTTCTTAATATGGTGTATCACATTATTGATTTGTTTATATGGAAGAATCCTTGCATTCCTGGAATAAACCCCACTTGATCATGGTGTATGATCCTTTTAACGTGCTGTTGGATTCTGTTTGCTAGTATTCTGTTGAGGAATTTTGTATCTATGTTCATCAGTGATATTGGTCTTTAGTTTTCTTTCTTTATGACATCTTTATCTGGTTTTGGTATCAGGGTGATGGTGGCCTCGTAGAATGAGTTTGTGAGTGTTCCTCCCTCTGCTATATTTTGGAAGAGTTTGAGAAGGATAGGTGATAGCTCTTCTCTAAATGTTTGATATTCCCCTGTGAAGCCGTCCGGTCCTGGGCTTTTCTTTGTTGGAAGATTTTTTATCACTGTCTCAATTTCAGTGCTTGTGATTGGTCTGCTTATATTTTCTATTTATTCCTGGTTTAGTCTTGGAAGGTTGTGCTTTTCAAAGAATTTGTCCATTTCTTCCAGGTTGTCCATTTTATTGGCATATTGTTGCTTATAGTAATCTCTCATGATCCTGTGTATTTCTGCTGTTCATTTCTTCCAGGTTGACCATTTTATTGGCATAGAGTTGCTTGTAGTAATCTCTCATAATCCTTTCTATTTCTGCAATATCAGTTGTTACTTCTCCTTTTTCATTTCTAATTCTATTGATTTGAGTCTTCTCCCTTTTTTTCTTGATGAGTCTAGATAATGGTTTATCAATTTTGTTTATCTTCTCAAAGAACCAGCTTTAATTTTGTTGATATTTGCTATTGTTTCCTTCATTTCTTTTTCATTTATTTTTGATCTGATCTTTATGATTTCTTTCTTTCTGCTAACTTTGGGATTTTTTTGTTCTTCTTTCTCTAATTGCTTTAGGTGTAAGGTTAGGTTGTTTATTTGAGATGTTTTTGTTTCTGAAGGTAAGATTGTATTGTTACAAACTTCCCTCTTAGAACTGCTTTTGCTGTATCCCATAGGATTTGGGTCATCGTGTTTTCATTATCATTTGTTTCTAGGTATTTTTTGATTGCTTCAGTGATCTCTTGGTTATTTAGTAACGTATTGTTTAGCCTCCATGTGTTTGTATTTTTTACAGAGTTTTTCCTGAAATTGATATCTAGTCTCATAGCATTGTGGTCGGTAAAGATACTTAATACAATTTCAATTTTCTTAAATTTACCAAGGGTTAATTTATGACCCAAGATATGATCTATCCTGGAGAATGTTTCATGAGCACCTGAGAAGAAAGTGTATTCTGTTGTTTTTGGATGGAATGTCCTATAAATATCAATTAAGTCCATCTTGTTTAATGTATCATTTAAAGCTTGTGTTTCCTTATTTATTTTCATTTTGGATGATCTGTACATCAGTGAAAGTAGGGTGTTAAAGTCCCCTACTATGATTGTGTCACTGTCGATTTCCCCTTTTATGGTTTTTAGCATTTGCCTTAAGTATTGAGGTGCTCCTAGGTTGGGTGCATAAATATTTAAATTGTTATATTTTCTCCTTGGATTGATCCCGTGATCATTATGTAGTGTCCTTCTTTGTCTCTTATAATAGTCTTTATTTTAAAGACTATTTTGTCTGGTATGAGAATTGCTACTCCAGCTTTCTTTTGATTTCCATTTGCATGGTATATCATTTTCCATCCCCTCACTTTCAGTCTGTATGTGTCCCAAGGTCTGAAGTGATTCTCTTGTAGACAGCATATATATGGGTCTTTTTTTTTTGTATCCATTCAGCCAGTCTATGTCTTTTGGTTGGAGCATTTAATCCATTTATATTTAAGGTAGTTATTGATATGTATGTTCCTATTACCATTTTCTTAATTGTTTTGGGTTTGTTATTGTAGGTCTTTTCCTTCTCATGTGTTTTCTGTGTAGAGAAGTTCCTTTAGCATTTGTTGTAAAGCTAGTTTGCTGGTGCTAAATTCTCTTAGCTTTTGCTTGTCTGTAAAGGTTTTAATTTCTCTGTCAAATCTGAATGATATCCTTGCTGGGTAGAGTAATCTTGGTTGTAGGTTTTTCCCTTTCATCACTTTAAATATGACCTGCCACTCCCTTCTGGCTTGCAGAGTTTCTGCTGAAAGATTAGCTGTTAACCTTATGGGGATTCCCTTGTATATATTTTTTTGTTTTTCCCTTGCTGCTTTTAATATTTTTTCTTTGTATTTAATTTTTGATAGTTTGATTAATATGTGTCTTGGCATGTTTCCTCTTAGATTTATCCTGTTTGGGACTCTCTGCATTTCCTGGACTTGATTAACTGTTTCCTTTCCCATATTAGGGAGTTTTCAACTTTCTCAGTCCCTTTCTTTTTCTCTTCTTCTTCTGGGACCCCTTTAATGTGAATGTTGTTATGTTTAATGTTGTCCCAGAGGTCTCTGAGACTGTCCTGAATTCTTTTCATTCTTTATTCTTCATTCTGCTCTTCTGTAGTTATTTCCATTATTTTATCTTCCAGGTCACTTATCCGTTCTTCTGCCTCAGTTTTTCTGCTATTCATTCCTTATAGAGAATTTTTAATTTCATTTATTTTGTTTTTCATTATTGTTTGTTTACTCTTTAGTTCTTTTAGGTCCTTGTTAAACGTTTCTTGTATTTTCTCCATTCTATTTGCAAGATTTTGGATCATCTTTACTATCATTACTGTGAATTCTTTTTCAGGTAGACTCCCTATTTCCTCTTCATTTCTTTGGTCTGGTGGGATTTTACTTTGCTCCCTCATCTGCTGTGTGTTTCTCTCTCTTCTTATTTTGCTTAACTTATTGTGTTTGGGGTCTCCTTTTTGCTGGCTTCAGGCTCATAGTTCCTGTTGTTTTGTGTGTCTGCCCTAGGTGGCTAATGTTGGTTCAGTGGGTTGTGTAGGCTTCCTGCTGGAGGGGACTAGTACCTGTGTTCTGGTGGATGAGGCTGGATCTTATCTTTCTGGTGGGCAGGTCCACATATGTTGGTGTGTTTTGGGGTGTCTGTGACCTTATTATGATTTTAGGCAGCCTCTCTGCTAATGGGTGGGGTTGTGTTGCTGTGTTGCTAGTTGTTGGGCATAAGGTGTCCAGCACTGTAGCTTGCTGGTCTCTGAGTGTAGCTGGCTCTTGGCACTGAGATGGAGATCTCTGGGAGAACTTTTGCCATTTGATATTTCGTGGAGCTAGGAGGCCTCTGGTGGACCAATGTCCTGTACTCGGCTCTCCCACCTCAGAGGCATAGGCCTGACACCCGGCTGGAGCACCAATACCCTGTCATCCACATGGCTCAGAAGAAAAACAGAAACAAAGAAAGAATGAAAAACATAAAATAAAGTTATTAAAATAATAAAAATTATTAAAAATTTAAAAATTAAAAATAATTAAAAAAAGAAAAAGAAAAATGGACAGAAAGAACCATAGGAGAAATGGTAAAAGCAAAGCTATGCAGACAAAATCAGACACAGAATCATACACATACACAGTCACAAAAAGAGAAAAAGGAAAAAATATATAAATTGTTGCTCCCAAAGTCCACCGCCTCAATTTTGGGATAATACCTTGTCTATTCAGGTATTCCACTGATGCAGGGTGCATCAAGTTGATTGTGGAGATTTAATCTGCTGCTTCTGAGGCTGCTGGGAGAGATTTCCCTTTCTCTTCTTTGTTCACACAGCTCCTGGGGTTCAGCTTTTGATTTGGCCCTGCTTCTGCATGTAGGTCACCTGAGGGCTTCTGTTCCTGCCCCGACAAGATGGGGTTAAAGGAGCAGCTGATTAGGGAGCTCTGGCTCACTCAGGCCAGAGGCGGGGAGGGATACGGAATGCGGGGCGAGTCTGTGGTGGCAGAGGTCAGTGTGACATTGCAACAGCCTGAGGTATGCCATGTGTTCTCCTGGGGAAGTTGTCCCTGGATCACGGGACCCTGGCAGTGGCGGGCTGCACAGGCTCCCAGGAGGGGAGGTGTGGATAGAGACCTGTGCTTGCACAAAGGCTTCTTGGTGGCTGCAGCAGCTTTAGCATCTCATGCGGGTCTCTGGGGTCCACGCTGATAGCCACGGCTAATGCCCGTCTCTGGAGCTCGTTTAGGCGGTGCTCTGAATCCCCTCTCCTTGCGCACCCCGAAACAATGGTCTCTTGCCTCTTAGGGAGGTCCAGAGTTTTTCCCGAACTCCCTCCCGGCTAACTGTGGCACACTAACCCCCTTCAGGCTGTGTTCATGCAGCCACCTCCAGTCCTCTCCCTGGGATCTGAGCTCCGAAGCCCGAGCCTCAGCTCCCAGCACCCACCCACCCCGGCGGGTGAGCAGACAAGCCTCTCGGGCTGGTGAGTGCTAGTCGGCACCGATCTTCTGTGTGGGAATCTCTCCACTTTGCTCTCCGCACCCCTGTAGCTGCGCTCTCCTCTGTGGATCCGAAGCTTCCCCCCTACACCTACACCCCCCTGTCTCCACCAGTGAAGGGGCTTCCTAGTGTGTGGAAACCTTTCCTCCTTCACAGCTCCCTCCCACTGGTGCAGGTCATGTTCCTATTCTTCTGTCTCTGTCTTTTCTTTTTTCTTTTGCCCTACCCAGGTACGCGGGGAGTTTCTTAACTTTTGGGAGGTCTGAGGTCTTCTGCCAGTGTTCAGTAGGTGTTCTGTAGGAGTTGTTCCACATGTAGATGTATTTCTGATGTATTTGTGGGGAGGAAGGTGATCTCCACGTCTTACTCCTCTGCCATCTTGAAGGTCTCCAATAATTTATTTTTATAGATTAAGTTAAAGATTGAAAACTATTAGAGAGAAGAAAGAGATCAAAAATAAGGAGAGGGCTTCCCTGGTGGCGCAGTGGTTGGGAGTCCGCCTGCCGATGCAGGGGACACGGGTTCGTGTCTCAGTCTGGGAGGATCCCGCATGCCGCGGAGTGGCTGGGCCCGTGAGCCATGGCTGCTGGGCCTGCACGTCCGGAGCCTGTGCTCCATGGCAGGAGAGGCCACAGCACTGGGAGGCCTGCGTACCACAAAAAAAAAAAAAAAAAAAAAAAAAGAGAGATAAAACCAGTGAAAGAATATGTATACATCTCCTGGTACATTTCACATTGTAAGAATAAAATGAATTTTATGTAACAACGTATCAGAAAAAATAAAGAGACATTTGATAAATAGTTATCATTACTATAAACATGATTAAAGTAGATAATAATAAATAAATATCTCTTTATAAGGGATACAGGAAACACAACAAAATAAAATGAAAATGTATTGTATTTGAATGGGTAATTATTAAATATTCAGAAAGAGGTTTACTTACAGGTGTATTATTTGCAATTTAAAGCAATATCCCTTTGTTGTTGTTTTGCTTTTCACTATGACTTTCTAGGTTTATTCCATTGATCTATATGTCTTCCCTCACTCAAATGCCACACAGTCTTTATTAACATAAACTTATACCCATCTTGGACGTCAGGTATAAATCCGTGATTTCTTTCTTTCTTTATTTATTTCAAGATTTGGACATCTAGGTCTTTCATATTTCCATGTTAATCTGGGAAACAGTTTTTGATTACTACCAAAAAGAAAAAAAGCTTACTGGGATTGTATTGAATCTATCTTTCATTTTGAGGAGGGGTGATTTCTTTTTTTTTTTTTACATGATGTTTGCTAAATATCAGAAAACTTTCTCTTTAATTTGTTATGCTGTTAGGACAGGCAGAGAGTGAAAAGGAAAATTTTTCTTTATTTTTTAGGCTTTTATTTATTTATTTATTGTTTGTTTAATTTAATTTTTTTACACAGAAGATTCTTATTACTCATCAATTTTATACACATCAGTGTACACATGTCAATCCCAGTTGCCCAATTCATCACACCACCACTCCCACCGCCCTGCGGCTTCCCGCCTTTGTGTCCATACATTTGTTCTCCACATCTGTGTCTCTATTTCTGCCCTACAAACTGGTTCATCGGTACCATTTTTCTATGTTCCACATATATGCACTAACATAAGATATTTGTTTTTCTCTTACTGACTTACTTCACTCTGTATGACAGTCTCTAGATCCATCCACGTCTCAACAAATGACCCAATATCGTTCCTTTTTTATGGCTGAGTAATATTCCATTGTATATATGTACCACATCTTCTTTATACATTCGTCTGTCGTTGGGCATTTAGGTTGCTTCCATGACCTGGCTATTGTAAAGGGTGCTGCAGTGAACATTGGGGTGCATGTGTCTTTTTGAATTATGGTTTTCTCAGGGTATATGCCCAGTAGTGGGATTGCTGGATCATATGGTAATTCTATTTTAGTTTTTTAAGGAACCTACATACTGTTCTCCATAGTGGCTGTATCAATTTACATTCCCACCAACAGTGCCAGAAAGTTCCCTTTTCTCCACACTCTCTCCAGCATTTGTTGTTTGTACATTTTCTGATGATGCCCATTCTAACTGGTATGACGTGAAACCTCATTGTAATTTTGATTTACATTTCTCTAATAATTAGTCATGTTGAGCAGCTTTTCATGTGCTTCTTGGCCATCTTTATGTTTTCTTTGGCGAAATGTCTATTTAGGTCTTCTGCCCATTTTTGGATTGGATTGTTTGTTTTTTTAATATTGAGCTGCATGAGCTGTTTATATATTTTGGAGATTAATCCTTTGTCTGTTGATTTGTTTGCAAATATTTTCTTACATTCTAAGGGTTGTCTTTTCATCTTGTTTCCTTTGCTGTGCAAAAGCTTTGAAGTTTCATTAGGTCCCATTTGTTTATTTTTGTTTTTATTTCCCTTACTCTAGGAGGTGGATCAAAAAAGATCTTGCTGTGATTTATGTCAAAGAGCATTCTTCCTATGTTTTCCTCTAATAGTTTTATAGTGTCCAGTCTTACATTTAGGTCTCGAATCCATTTTGAGTTTATTTTTGCGTATGGTGTTAGGGAGTGTTCTAATTTCACTCTTTTACATGTAGCTGTCCTGTTTTCCCAGCACCACTTCTTGAAGAGGCTGTCTTTTCTCCATTGTGTATTCTTGCCTCCTTTGCCATAGATTAGTTGACAGTAGGTGTGTGGGTTTATCTCTGGGCTTTCTATCTTGTTCCTTTGATCTGCATTCCTGTTTTTGTCTTGATTATTGTAGCTTTGTAGTATAGTCTGAAGTCAGGGAGTCTGATTCCTCCATTTCCACTTTTTTCCCCTCAAGACTGCTTTGGATATTCAGGGTCTTTTGTGTCTCCTTACAAATTTTAAGATTTCTTGTTCTAGTTCTGTAAAAAATGCCATTGGTAATTTGATAGGGATTGCATTGAATCTGTAGATTGCTTTGGGTAGTAGAGTCATTTTCACAATATTGATTCTTGCAATCCATGAACATTGTATATCTCTCCATCTGTTGGTATCATCTTTAATTTCTTTCATCAGTGTCTTATAATTTTCTGCATACAGGTCTTTTGTCTCCCTAGGTAGGTTTATTCCTAGGCATTTTATTCTTTTTGTTGTAATGGTAAATATGAGTGTTTGCTTAATTTCTCTTTCAGATTTTCCATCATTAGTGTATAGGAATGCCAGAGATTTCTGTGCATTAATTTTGTACCCTGCAACTTAACAAAATTCATTGATTAGCTCTAGTAGTTTTCTGGTGGCATCTTTAAGGTTCTCTATGTATAGTATCATGTCATCTGCAAACAGTGACAGTTTTACTTCTTCTTTTCCAATTTGTATTCATTTTATTTCCTTTTCTTCTCTGATTGCTGTGGCTAGGACTTCGAAAACTATGTTGAATAATAGTGGTGAGAGTGGACATCCTTATCTTGTTCCTGATCTTAGAGGAAATGCTTTCAGCTTTTCACCATTGAGAATGATGTTTGCTATGGATTTGTCATATATGGCCTTTGTTATTTTGAGGTAGGTTCTCTGTATGCCCACTTTCTGGAGAGTTTTTATCATAAATGGGTGTTGAACTTTGTTAAAACCTTTTTCTGCATCTATTGAGATGATCATATGGTTTTTTATTCTTTAATTTGTTAATATGGTGTATAACATTGATTGATTTGCGTATATTGAAGAATCCTTGCATCCCTGGGATAAATCCAACTTGATCTTGTTGTATGATCCTTTTAATGTGTTGTTGGATTCTGTTTGCTAGTATTTTGTTGAGGATTTTTACATCTATATTCATCAGTGTTATTCGTCTGTAATATTCTTTTGTTTTAGTATCTTTGTCTTGTTTTGTAATCAGGGTAATGGTGGCCTCATAGAATGAGTTTGGGAGTGTTCCTTCCTCTGCAATTTTTTGGAAGAGTTTGAGAAGGATGGGTGTTAGCTCTTCTCTAAATGTTTGATAGAATCCACCTGTGAAGCTATCTGGTCCTGCACTTCTGTTTGTTGGAAGATTTTTAATCACAGTTTCAATTACATTACTTGTGATTGGTCTGTTCATATTTTCTATTTCTTCATGGTTCAGTCTTGGAAGTTTATACCTTTCTAAGAATTTGTCCATTTCTTCCAGTTTGTCCATTTTATTGGCATAGAGTTGCTTGTAATAGTCTCTTAGGATGCTTTGTATTTCTGCCATGTCTGTTTTAACTTCTCCTTTTTCATTTCTAATTTTATTGATTTGAGTCCTCTCCCTCTTTTTCTTGATGAGTCTGGCTAATCGTTTATCAATTTTGTTTATCTTCTTCAAGAACCAGCTTTTAGTTTTATTGATCTTTGCTGTTGTTTTCTTTGTTTCTATTTCATTTATTTCTGCTCTGGTCTTTCTGATTTCTTTCCTTCTGCTAACTTTGGGTTTTGTATGTTCTTCTTTCTCTAGTTCCTTTAGGTATAAGTGTAGATTGTTTATTTGAGATTTTTCTTGTTTCTTGATTTAGGCTTGTATAGCTATAAACTTTCCTCTTAGAACTGCTTTTACTGCATCCCATAGGTTTTGGATCGTCATGTTTTCATTGTCATTTTTCTCTAGGTATTTTTTGATTTCCCCTTTGATTTCTTCAGTGATCTCTTGGTTATTTAGTAATGTATTATTTAGCCTCCATGTGTTTGTGCTTTTTACGTTTCTTTTCCTGTAATTCATTTCTAATCTCATAGCGTTGTGTTCAGAAAAGATGCTTGACAGCCGCATGGCACAGGATATCGGCTCAGTGCTTTGTGAATGCCTGGAGGGGTGGGATAGGGAGGGTGTGAGGGAGGGAGATGAAAGAGAGAAGAGATATGGGAACATATGTATATGTATAGCTGATTCACTTCGTTATAAAGCAGAAACTAACACACCATTGTAAAGCAATTGTACCCCAATAAAGATGTTAAAAAAAAGAAAAGATGCTTGATATGATTTCAGTTTTCTTAAGTTCACTGAGGCTTGATTTGTGACCCAAGATGTGATCTATCCTGGAGAATGTTCCATGTACCCTTGAGAAGAAAGTGTAATCTGCAGTTTTTGGATGGAATGTCCTATAAATATCAATTAAATCTATCTGGTCTATTGTGTCATTTAAAGATTCTGTTCCCTTATTTATTTTCATTTTGGATGATCTGTCCATTGGTGTAAGTGAGGTGTTAAAGTCCCCCACTATTATTGTGTTACTGTCGATTTCCTATGTTATAGCTGTCTGTTAGCAGTTGCCTTATATTTTGAGGTGCTCCTGTGTTGGGTGCATATATATTTATAATTGTTATATCGTCTTCTTGCATTGATCCCTTGATCATTATGTAGTGTCCTCCTTGTCTCTTGTAACATTCTTTATTTTAAAGTCTATTTTATCTGATATGAGCATTGCTACTCCAGCTTTCTTTTAGTTTCCATTTGCATGGAATATCTTTTTCCATCCCCTCACTTTCAGTCTGTATGTGTCCCTAGGTCTGAATTGGGTCTCTTATAGACAGCATATATATGGGTCTTGTTTTTGTATTCACTCAGCAAGCCTGTGTCTTTTGGTTGGAGCATTTAATCCATTCACGTTTAAGGTAATTATCGATATGTATGTTCCTATGACCATTTTCTTAATTGTTTTGGGTTTGTTTTTGTAGATTCTTTTCTTCTCTTGTGTTTCCCACTTAGAGAAGTTCCTTTAGCATTTGTAGTAAAGCTGGTTTTGTGGTGCTGAATTCTCTTAGCTTTTGCTTGTCTGTAAAGCTTTTGATTTCTGCATCAAATCTGAATGATATCCTTGCCAGGTAGAGTAATCTTGGTTATAGGTTCTTCCTTGTCATCACTTTAAGTATATCATGCCACTCCCTTCTGGCTTGTAGAGTTTCTGCTGAGAAATCAGCTGTTAACCTTATGGGAGTTCCCTTGGATGTTATTTGTCATTTTTCCCTTGCTGCTTTCAATAATTTTTCTTTGTCTTTAATTTTTGCCAATTTGATTACTATGTGTCTTGGCATGTTTCTCCTTGGGTTTATCCTGTATGGGACTCTCTGCACTTCTTGGGCTTGGGTGGCTATTTCCTTTCCCATGTTAGGGAAGTTTTCAACTATAATGTCTTCAAATATTTTCTCTGATCGTTTCTCTCTCTCTTCTCCTTCTGGGACCCCTATAATGCGAATGTTGTTGTGTTTAATGTTGTCCCAGAATTCTCTTAGACTGTCTTCATTTCTTTTCATTGTTTTTTCTTTATTCTGTTCTGCAGTAGTGAATTCCACCATTCTGTCTTCCAGGTCACTTATCTGTTCTTCTGCCATAGTTATTCTGCTGTTGATTCCTTCTAGTGTAGTTTTCATTTCAGTTATTGTATTGTTCATCTCTGTTTGTTTGTCCTTTAATTCTTCTAGGTCTTTGTTAAACATTTCTTGTATCTTCTCGATCTTTGCCTCCCTTCTTTTTCCAAGGTCCTGGATCAACTTCACTGTCATTATTCTGAATTCTTTTTCTGGAAAATTGCCTATCTCCACTTCATTTAGTTGTTTTTCTGTTTTTTTGTTTGTTTATTTTTGTTTGTTTTTTTTTGCGGTACGCAGGCCTCTCACTGTTGTCACCTCTCCCATTTTGGAGCACAGTCTCCGGACACGCAGGCTCAGCAGCTATGGCTCACGGGCCCAGCCACTCTGCAGCATGTGGATCTTCCCAGACTGTGGCACAAACCCGTGTCCCCTGCATCAGCAGGCAGACTCTCAACCACTGTGCCACCAGGGAAGCCCATCTGGGGTTTTATCTTGTTTCTTCATCTGGTTCATAGCTCTCTGCCTTTTCATCTTGTCTCTCTTTATGTGAGTGTGTTTTTTGTTCCACAGGCTACAGGATTGTAGTTCTTTTTGCTTCTGCTGTATGCCCTCTGTTAAATGAGGCTATCTAAGAGGCTTGTGCCAGTTTCCTGATGGGAGACACTGGTGGTGGGTAGAGCTGCCTGTTGCTCTGGTGGGCAGAGCTCAATAAAACTTTAATCTGTTTGAGTTCTGATGGGTGGGGCTGGGTACCCTCCCTGTTGGTTTTTTGGCCTGAGGCAACCCAACACTGTAGCCTACCTGGGCTCTTTGGTGGGGCTAATGGCAGTCTCTGGGAGGGCTCACACCAAGGACTACTTCCCAGAACTTTTGTTGCCAGTGTCCTTGTCCCCATGGTGAGCCACAGCCACCCCCACCTCTGCAGGAGACCCTCCAACACTAGCCAGTAGGTCTGGTTCAGTTTCCCCTGGGGTCACTGCTCCTTCCCCTGCGTCCCGATGCACACACACTTTGTGTGTGCCCTCCAAGAGTGGAGCCTCTGTTTCCCCCAGTCCTGTCAATGTCCTGCAATCAAATCCCACTAGCCTTCAATGTCTGATTCTCTAGGAATTCCTCCTCCCATTGCTGGATCCCCAGGTTGGGAAGCCTGACGTGGGGCTCAGAACCTTCACTCCAGTGGGTGGACTTCTGTGGTATAAGTGTTCCCCAGTCTGTGAGTCACCCACCCAGCAGTTATGGGATTTGATTTTACTGTGATTGCACCCCTCCTACCATCTCACTGTGGCTTCTCCTTTGTCTTTGGATGTGGGGTATCTTTCCTGGTGAGTTCCAGTGTCTTCCTGTCGATGACTGTCCAGCAGCTAGTTGTGATTCTGGTGTTCTCGCAAGAGGGAGTGAGAGCACGTCCTTCTACTCTGCCATCTTGGTTCTGATTCTCGAGGGTTGATTTCTTAACAATATTGGATCTTCCAAACCAAGAATATGGAATAACTCATCATTTCTTTAGATTTTCTTTAATTTCTCAAATCCATAGTTTGTTTTTTTCATCATATAGTTTTTATTCACCTTTTGCTAAATGTATGGTTAACATAAGAATTTTGACACTGTCACAAATAGAATGTTTTAAATTTTATTTTCTTATTGCTTGCTGCTAGTGTTTGAAAATAAAATTAACTTTTGTATATTAACCTTGTAATTTGCAAATGTGCTAAATGCAATTATTTCTTATAGCTTTGTTTGTACTCTCCTTAGAATGTGAAATAGTAAGAGTTGTATGCTTCTTTGTTCAGTATTTCACCATTAATTATGATATTAGTTTTAGATTTATCATACTTGGCTTTTATCAAATTGAGGAAGTTCCTCTCTATTCTTAGTTTACTGAGAGGTTTTTGTGTTTTTTTTTAACATCTTTATTGGAGTATAGTTGCTTTACATTGTTGTGTTAGTTTCTGCTGTATAACAAAGTGAATCAGCTATACATATACATATATCCCCATGTCCCCTCCCTTTTGCGTCTCCCTCCCACCCTCCCTATCCCACCCCTCTAGGTGGTCATAAAGCACAGAGCTCATCTCCATGTGCTATGCGGTTGCTTCCCACTAGCTCTCTATTTTACGTTTGGTAGTGTTTATATGTCCATTCCACTCTCTCACTTCATCCCAGCTTACCCTTCCACCTCCTCACATCCTCAAATCCATTCTCTATGTCTGCATCTTATTCCTATCCTGCCCCTATGTTCTTCAAAAGAAATTAAAGATGATACAAACAGATGGAGAGATATACCATGTTCTTGGGTTGGAAGAATCAACATTGTGAAAATGACTATACTACCCAAAGCAATCTACAGATTCAATGCAATCTCTATCAAACTACCAATGGCATTTTTCACAGAACTAGAACAAAAAAATTTACAGTTTGTATGGAAACATAAAAGACCCCGAATAGCCAAAGCAATCTTTAGAAAGAAAAAAGGAGCTGGAGGAATCAGGCTCCCTGATTTTAGATTGTACACAAAGCTACAGTAATCAAGACAGTATGGTAATGGCACAAAAACAAAAATATAGATCAATGGAACAGGATAGGAAGTCCAGAGATAAACCCTTGCACATATGGTCATCACCTTATCTTTGATAAAGGAGGCAAGAGTATACAATGCACAAAAGACAGCCTCTTTAAATAAGTGGTACGGGAAAACTGGACAGCTACATGTAAAAGAGTGAAATTAGTGAGAGATTTTAACAGACATTAATGTTGATTTTTTTCAAATTCTTTTCCTGTATCTATTGAAATGGTTAAAACAACCTTGCATTACAGAGATAACATTTACTTGGTAATAATGTATTATTCTTTTAACATGTTGTTGGATTCAATTGTCAGTATTTTAAAGTATTTTTGCATCTATATTTATGAGCAATATTAGTTCATAAATTTCTTTTTTTGTCTTTGTGAGGTTGGGAGATTATGCTTTTTCTAGCCTCATAAAGCAAGTAGGGAGGGATACCTCTTCCTGGTTGAGTCTGTGTAAGACTGGTCTTTCTTCTTAAGTATTTGATAAAATTCAACAGTGAAACCATCTGGGTCTGAAATTTTCTTTGTAGCAAAGTTTTTAATGATGAATTCTGTTTCGTTAGTACATACATGGCTATTACAAGTTCCAATTTCACAGAATGTGAGTTCTGCTCAGTTGCATTTCCAAGGAATATGTCCATTTCAACAGAGTTTTGCAATTAGTTGGTATTAAGTTGGACAAAATATTATCTTTTATCCTTTGACTGTCTATAGGCTCTACAGTGATAACCCCTCTCTCATCCATTCTACTATAATTTGTGGGATTTCTTTTTCTTTTTTCTTTATCAATCTGAGTAGGTGCTTATAATGGTTTTTGTTTTGTTTTCATTGGTGCATTTTTAAAAAATCTGCTCAAAGAATCAACGTGTGGCTCTGTAATTTTCCTATTTGTCTGTATTCGGTATCTTATTTCTGTGGTTTGACTGTAGTTTTCTTCTTTTATATATTTTAAGGTGAAATTTTGGGTGATTGATTTTGAATATTCTAGAAATTTTTTTCTCCTCCATTGTTAGCAAATAAAAGCTATAAGATTTTCTCTAAAGCCTACTGTGGCTACATATCACGAATTTTTATATGATTTTTTTCATTATCATCAGGTTTGAATTTTTTCTAATTTTCTTATGTGACCCAACAATTATATATATGAATAATGCTGAATTTCTAAATAATTGGTATTTCCCATGATATCCCCTTGTTATTGATTTCACTTGCACTTAATGTGGTCTGAAACGTGCTCTCTTTATTTCTTAGCCTTTTAAAATTATTGACTATTCTTTTTAAAGGAAAAATAGGTAGTTTCCCTGTTTCACATACTGTAAATATAAAACTGAATCTTTATTAGTGAATTATCACATAAACTTAACCTATATCCTCACTTTCTTAAAGGGATCCTAAATTGTGGCAACAGAAGACTAGCAAACTTGAAAATTACTACACTTTTAAGCGGTTACTACTTAATATGTTAGTATTTGGTGCAATGGAATTAACACACTGGTGGTGAGCATTAAGTTTTAATATTAATTAACATTAAGTCTATCCATTACTTCCTTCATAAAGTGTTATTTTGATGTAAATGTTAAAATGTTTCTTTATAACTTTAAACAAATAATCCAACCAAGTGTCTTTACATTTATATAGCTTAAAAATACTTCCAAAATAAAATGAAAGAAGACAAAAGAGGAGGGAAGAAGATTTGAGGGGAAGAAGGATGGGGTCACCAAGCCCTATTTAGTCTAATTACTGTATTTTAAAGTAAAATAAATATCATTTTGTGAATCAACAGTTTATATTTTTCTAAAGTCATAGAACACACACACATTTTTATTGCATAATACAATTCTCCCCATGAATTGTTTCCCTGTAATGCTTTACTTTGTCACTGAGAAAAGATGGGTCTATTTATATTCCATTTAATTCATTTTTTTTTTTTTTTTTTATGGTACGCGGGCCTCTCACTGTTGTGGCCTCTCCCGTTGCGGAGCACAGGCTCTGGACGCGCAGGCTCAGCGGCCATGGCTCACGGGCCTAGCCGCTCCGCGGCATGTGGGATCTTCCCCGACCGGGCGCGAACCCGTGTCCCCTGCATCGGCAGGCGGATTCTCAACCACTGCGCCACCAGGGAAGCCCATTTAATTCATTTTTGAAAAGAATACTCTATCATCTTAATTCACAGAAAACAAAATCATACAGGCTCTCACCAGTGTTCAAAAAAAAAACTCAAAACATAAGAAGATAAGCAGAGTACTTTGAACAAACTGAAGACTTACTGAATAAGCCATGAACAGGGAATTTCAGAGGAAAGCGTAATGCTCACTCTATCAACAAAAATACATTTTGCCTCTGGCAAAGCTAAGGGCAGACATATCCCATATAGACTTAAGAGTCCTAAATACTGTTTAGAAGAAATTTTTATTAGATTAAATGTCAGTAGAATAAACAAAGAAATTTTCAACTGCTTGTATTTTAAATGGTGTTCAGTACTAGTGCAGGGTATCTACTAAGAACGTGGACAGCTCTGAATTTAGTCATAAAAATGTGGTAGTCTCATTCAACTTAATAATCAATATGTGTGTTCTGAAACAGTAATATTTTGAATAATTTTTTGAAGATGATCCTCTTATAAAACATGACTTTAAATCACTTTTATTCCTTTTCTTAATATACGTAGCAGATTGCTTATTTGGCTTATGATTCATAAAAAATACTGAAGCTCCTGATTCACGCTCACATGGAAAGTTGCAATTACCTCCCCCTTGGCCTCCCTGCCTCTCCCAGATGTTTTCCTCATCAATTTATCATGGTGAAATAAAGAAGGATTTCAACATGCAAACATAATCATGTATCTCTTCCCCCCTTCCCCCCACTACTTTCCAAGTTTTTACTTGCCATTGGCCTTAGATTATTATACATTTACATATAGACTACTATATATAACCTATGGGAACTCTACATGAACTAGCCTTCTGTTGTCTCTCTAGCTTCATATCTTATCACTCTACTACCATCTACTTTCTAGCCTTCATGATTTTTACTCGGGGGAGATAAATATTTTGTGGCTTGCAATTTCATGATCTTTCTTCCTTGTTTTGGGACATTTGCTTGTATCACATCTTCTTGAATACTCTTCCTTACAATTCCTTTTCACCTGAAGACCTTTTACTTGTATTTTATGTCTTGTCTGGTATGCCATTTCATCTAATGAGACTTTTCTATTTAAAAATTCCTATTCTTTTTGTCAACATAGCATGTAATACACCATATCTCTGTCTGTGTACTTGCCTGTACTCCTTTCTGAATTTATGTGTTTTCTGAAGAATACTTACTACATTTACAATTGTATGCCCAGGAGGTAGTAAAGTAACTTGCACATAATAAAAATTTTTAATATGTATGAATTAAATTGAGTAGAGCTCATATAGTAAAAAAAACTATATCACGTTGCATTCTAAAATAATTTCTACATAGTTTTAATGTATAGTGTGCACACACACATGCATACACAGTCTTTGCCATGCAATTATTAAAATTATTCTATTTTAATTAATATAATTAGTTCCATCTTAAATGTACATACCACTCATTTAAGATCTATTGATTTTCCTCTCTGGAATAATTTTTGTACATTCAACCTTGTTTCACCTATGTTCTCCTTTAGACATACCCATCTAGACATGAGAAAATGTATACACACACTTTAAATACATTTTTGAAGAAATATGACATTTGACCATTTCATTAATCAATTTATTTTGAATATAACTTTTTAACTTTGAATTTTATTTATATATAGTACTGGCCATATGTGCTATCCACAGCCTTGAACCTGCTGTTCCACTTGTGCTGATCAGGGTTACTGTGTCAACAAAACATCATCAGTCAGGTAAAACTGTTTTATCTCACGATAGCCTGATCCCACCTCACATTCTTATTAGTAGGTGAACAATCCAACACTGGGTAAGGTCTGCTTCATAATGAAAAGCTGATATCCAAGGACTAAAAAGCAGAAGTGCTATGAACACTTGGTCAACACATTGCAGTTATCCTTGTGATAACTTTATGATACTTCCTGCTTAAGACCCCAAGGGTCAGAAGGATCTCAAGGACCTGATTTCACAGATTGTGTCTGTTCCAAAAATCAAGCCCACTTTTGCCCTTCTGCTCATAGATGGGTCTGTCCTCCCTGAACTTACCTTAAGATATTACTGTTTGACTGGTGTACCATTCCCAGTCACCTAGGCTGTAGGTGACTAATCCAGGTATATTGAGCTCAACAGTAGTGTGGCCAGAATATTATGCCTATGGCCTGACATGAAAAAAAATGGATGAACTGGATTTTCTCCTTTGGGAATTTTATCTAAGAAATTCTAAATGATTGAGCCCAATTTTAGGGTTGACAAATTGGCAAATCTAAATGGATATGATATACAAAAAGTCAGAGAAACAATGATAGTCAACCTTATGCATAAGAAAAATGATAGGGTTGGTAAAGAGAAGAGAAGAGAGGAGGTGCAGAGAGAGATACAGAGATCACATAAAAATGAAAATGGTCCATGTCCAACTAATAACTGTCTACTGGTTATATTCATTATTTTCAAACTATAGAAATAAACAATGACTAATAAAAATAGGAAAATAATTTATTGAGGTAGAGCACAGAATTGATAGAGAAAATGAAAATGACTAAAATATAGAAATGAACAATTTTTTAAACTCTGACATCTAGTTCTTGGGAAAAGCAAAACTGATATAGAATGGACTTAATGGTAAAAAAAAAAAAAATCAGAATAAAACACTCCAAACAGAATTGATGATGGGAATTACATATTATGTATATTTTCACTTTTCTTTTACAGTGATTCTGTGCACTAGATTGGAAAATGTGCAGGTCTATTTGATTCTTAAGCAAAATAAATGTACAGATAATCTTTGGACGTGATATGAATAAATATATCAGCACCTAAACTATCAAAGGGAATTAGCTACCCAGCATCAAGGGTCCAGCCTGTTAGCACTGGGCTTTCTAAAAAATTAGAAAATGAGTTTCATATTGCCCAGAATAACAATCTCCATCCTCATAACCACTGTTTTTGTTTGTTTGTTTGTTTGTTTTTTAAACTAACACTTAGATAATCCCCCAGAGTAGTTTTTATGAAGTCTGATTCCCCTGGGTGTGGGTTATACCTATACTGGCAGAATTTATGCTATACCATCTTAAACATTGGATTACTAAATAAAATTTATAAAAATAAATGTACAAATAGATTCATTGAAGTGAAGCCATACTCAACAAATTTTTGAAACTATATCTCAACGAACCCAATTTTTTTGTCTTTTGAGGGAAAAGACAAATTACCTACAAAGACATGATTTCAAGACATTATTTCCCATTAACAAATATAGGTGCCAGAAAGCATCCAGTAATAGATTCAAACTGCTGGAAAAAAAAAAAAAACCTCTTGATTTAGAATTTACATCTAAATTATCCATCATTTACAGGTAAAGTCAAATATAGCTAAATTATTACTATAAAAAAAGTTTACCACTTGCAGAATGCCACTATAATAATTATCAAAGGTTACGCTTTACAAAGAAAACTAAACCAAAATTAAAAACTCATGGCTTTTACCTAGAGTCCTTGGATCCATTATCAAATCTGCCACAAATGAAGAAACCAGGGTGATTTTGCTAAAAAAAAAAAAAAAAGCCCACTTGTTTTAAGAGATGGCAGGGATTTAAAAATTCATGAACATCTCCTTTGCCTAACAAGGACAACAGATGTGATTTTCAGGTAAGCATACACAGCTCCTAAGAGTTTGAAGATCTTGCAACAAGAAAAAGTTCATATATCCAGAAGCAGAACAAGGGCTGCTAATCACAGATCTTAAAACTTTCTTGTAACATGCTGCTATTTGTTAAGAAGAAGATTGTATCTTATTACTCACTAAATAAAAGTTGTCCTAAGACTAACACAAGTAACTGAAAATATTTAAAATAAGTTTGATCCTGCTGCATTATTTCAAATACATATGGAACAACTAAATGACAGAATAATGTCAACCAAAAAAAAAAAAATTGTTGCCAAAATTCAAGCTAATATGTTTTTACCTCTGGGCAGACAAAATCAGAGTTGCTTTATTGATTTCAAGCTGTTATTTTTAAAATCAATTTGAAATTATTTGCCTAAATGGGAAGTGTCTGGGTGAAATATAATGCATAGAAATGTAGAGCATGCAACGTAGCACACACGGAGTAGTGCATGGAAAAAGTACTTCTTTGCTACAAGAAAAAACTGTTAATTCCCTCAAAGTAGGGTCAGTAAGAAATGTATATTTGTTAACTCTTCTTTCTGTAGAAATTGAAATTTATTCGAAAGTGTTTTCTCAATGGGTAGAATCTGTGGTCTAACTTTTCTGAGCACTTAACACTAGACTAGAGTAGAATACACCCCTGTGAGGGTCATAATGGGAAACCAGAAGTGGCAATACAAAGTTATTTATTTCACTGTGTTTTCTTACTAAGTAATAAAATTCTGCAAAGGATATGTGGCCACTACAGACATGTGTACCCTGATGGTTATTCTCATACAGACTGAAAGATTTCACTTACATAAAAAATTGAATTTGTTATAAAAGTCCATTTTTAATTTCATGTATCATGGTTAATTTGGAGCAGATCAATCATATATTTCAGAATCAATATCATTAATAAAAGAAAAAGATATAAAATTCTGTTTCATGTGTTATAAAAAACTAGAAATTATTGCAAATAGGAATAGGAAAACTAAGGAAACTATAGATAATCTTTGTAATTTATTTTAGGTGACATAATTAATATTGTTGAACTACTAGACATATAATGAGATTTAGTAAAATATAATCATTTCATATCAGTAATACAACTACCTCTCAATTTTGCTGATAACTCAAGTCAAAGTGTTTGATTTTGTGATATATTTTAAATGATTGTTTTAGTTTGGCACATTTGAAAAAGAAGCATAAAATTGAAATTTCCTGAAGTGCATTCAAAAACTCTCTCTCAGACTTATAAATCATGGAACTTGAGATTGGTCCATTTCACATTGGAGCATTCATAAAGTTAATTCCTTTTTATTTTCTGAAGATTGTTTTGACCTAGAAAATCTGACTTGCTTGCCTGTTTGAAATGCACTTTAATATTTGAATTAAATGTTCAGAAACCAGATTTTTTTCAAAACCCCTACTACAACACTTATTCAAATATATGTGTATATATATATATATATATATATATATAAGATCATATTCTCACTGTCATTTTATTTAAATGAGAGTAATCCATATGATACTTTTTTCTTTTATTGAAGTATAGTTGATTTACTCTATATGATACTTTTAAACTGCCTGTCGACTGAAAAATCTTGAGACTGTTTTCTGTCCAGCATTGCCTGTAGATATTTCTTCAGTCTTTTCATTAGTTTTTCTTTCTCTCTCCTCTCTTCCCTTTATTTTTTACTCCATTTTCAAAATACTTTTCTATGAAATGATTTGGTTTCTGTGCAGTGTATCTGGTGTAACCTATACTGTGCAGTGCCTTCAGCAAATTTCCTTTCTAAGTCTTTCGAAAAGGCAGCAGAGAAGGTAACAAGAACTTTATTGTTTACAATTTCTTTTCTGCTACTGAGGATTTGGGGAAAACATCATGCATAAAACATTTTGTCTGACCACCCTGACTATGCCCCTTGGTATATTTTAGGGACTTACTCTCAAAGCTACCATATGGCCTGAAGTTTTGCTAGCATATCTAAATAAAGGCTTGGAAGTTCTTTGCTGTGTGCCCCCAGTCTCCAAGACAAAATTTGTGGATTGCTTTTAAAAGTCAATTTTAAAACTCTAGCCATTGGTAAAAAACTAAACTAAAAACAGCTTGAGAAGAGTTGAACATGACAAAATAATAGTTAAAGGAGATTTAGAGATACTGTCAGAAGTTATACTGAAGTTAGAAGAAACAATTTAAAGGTTATTCCAAGGAACTTGCAGTTCTCATTTTAATGCTAATGAACCAAGAAATATTAGGCTAAGAGAGTTAATCTGTATGCAGAGCATTCAAATAAATTAAATGAAAAAGGTGCAGATCTAATGCAACTTGCAAATGCTGGTTTCAATAATTGTCACATCAGCTGAGTATCTAATCAGCCCTGCTAAATTTACCTTTCTCACTAACATTGCTTTTCTCTTTTGTCACATCATTTTAATGGCATTTTAGTCAAACTGAGGATTTCTCCCTGAATCAGTTGAGAAAGAAGACTATAATGTCCTTATTTGTAGAGGGATTTATTAAGTGGGAAAAACTAGTATGTGGTCATTTTTAAATACATGCTTCTCTTGTCAAAATCCATCCCTCTGAAGCACTTAGGAGTGTTAGCTCTTTTCTTTCTTCTTCATTCTGGAATCTTGTTTAAAATCTATATTTACACAGTATTTTCAAAAACTTCAAGAGTTTATAACAACATTATATAGTTTTCAATCAAAATGATTTCTATAGTACCTCTTTTGCGTGTATTTCACTATAGTTTCCCTACCAGTTTTCCATGTACCTCTCTTCCCTTTCAGTGCCATCAATCTTGTTTTGTTTTTTTCCCCAAATTAATTAATAATAAAAGGATGTATTCAGACATTGGAATATGAAGTAATGCCTCTCAACATTTTTCAAATGTTTCACTCAAGCAACATCTGTCCCATACATGAGTAAGAGTATGAGATTTCTCGTGATGTGAAGCAACCAGTCCAGGGCTCTGGTGATCCCAGACCCTCCAAGCCACTCAGATAGACAAAGAAGCAGTATATTGGCATAAGTGTAATCCACTTAGAGCACACTGAGTGAAATGTAAAAACAAGCTTTCCTAATGCCTTCTGATGTAGATTAAATGTGGACTTTGACTTGAGATTTCTTAAGACGTCTATGCCTATTGCTTTGCTTTCTTTCATAACCGGGAAAAAAATGATTCAGTTTGTCACTGGTTGATTCATTTATAGCATCCACAATGTTTTTTTTAAAAGAGTTAGGTTAATTTTATAATCGTCTACATGGTATGTTTCAATGAAGACTTCTCGGAGAGGTTCTTAATGTCAAAGAAATTTCACAGACAATATTGGGAATAATAAATGTGAGAAAGGAAGTCATTTTAGGATTAGGGATAAGCGTGAAAAAGGGCCAGACCCTACTTATATGACTAGAAAATAATTTTCAGTTTGGAGGTTATAATGAACATTAATTTTTTTAATAAAATTGAACTTTTTAAAAAAGAAGAGACATGCCTTCTCCTTTAGCAAGAATATTTCATTAATAATTGTCAAGCTGCAATTAGAAGAAGAGCAAGCTTTCAATTCTTATCACTTTTCTCTAAAATGTTGGCACATGAAAAGAAGTGCCTTGGACAGATGGGAAATTAGCATGTCATAAAAATCTATAATAGATTGGCTCTTGCTGTCTATCTCATGAAAGTAATTACATCACGATGATTTTCCTGAAAATTACGATGGACTTAACAAGGGAAATCTGCATATAAGGCAAACAACAATACAAATAAATATTTCCTTTCAATACAATTTTCTAATCTCTTTTTAATTGTTTGCTAGGATGGAGACTTTTAAATTATTTTTGGAGGGGAACATCATGCAAAAATTTTACTTTTTAAGAGGAAGATGTGTACATGACGAGGTGGAGGGTGTTCGGTCACCACACTGCTCAAGGGTCAGTCTTCAGATGATGTTCTCTGATACCCCTGGGGTCAAATGCAGAGGCTTTTCCCTTCCCCAGCATTTCCCTTAAAAGTGTATAGTGTCCTGGGTCATCGAGACAAGGGTGGCCTATAGAGTGTTTGTTTGATAAGGCAACAAATTGCGAGGTCAAAAGTGGCATCAGAACTCCTTGCACAATTAGTGGGTGACATGCTTGCCGCTTGTCCATGGGAAAATCCTTATTAGCTTGCAAAGAGAAGGCAGCTAAATTACTTTGTTGGCGTAGGTGATGCACTCACAGGAATGGAGATTCATGCTCTTTGCCAACAGAATGGGTTCCAACAGGCCTCCCTAATTCTGGGGAAGGGTGCAAAGAACTTGGTGATCTCTTACTTTTGCCTCTTCTCCCATGTTTAAGAGGTTCCTCTTTCCTCATTTCCTCCAGCCCAGGGTTTGTCAACCTCGATACTATTGCGTTTTGGGTTGGATAATTGTATGTGGTAGAAGCCATCATGCGCATTTTAGGATCTAGCAGATATAGCCTCTACCCTCTAGAGGCCAACAGCACCACTCCGCCGTCAGTTATGGCAACCAGAAATGAGTCAAGGTATTGCCAAATGTCCCTAGACAGGGGATTTCAGACAGTGTTTAATATTCACTGTGTTGATTATAGTATTTTTTCTAACGGCATGAAATATAAAGCAATTCATCTGACATCTGTACTATACTGGTTCCACAGAAACAACAGTTACCTTGAGGAAGTGAGTGACTTAGGTCTAGCTGCATGGAGTTGGGTGGAAGATAGAGGCTTGGGAATTCAAGTGAAAAAATGCAATATAAAAGGAGAATGACCTAGTATTTCAAAGGTTTCTTCACCACCTCCATGTTTGCATGTGAAAAGAATATGTCCCCGATAATCTCAAATGAATGAATCCACTAACTGAAATATAAAACTAGATTTGTTTTACAAAATTTGTTCTGATATAACCCGGATTTTGAGAACCGCGATCTTTTTAGTAATGAAAACATTTTGTATAGTTTGAAAGTGAAACCATAAAAAGTACAGGTGTGTTCAATCTAGTTCAGACTAGCCAATTAGTAACCTCTTCAAAATATTTTTGGGATGACAAAAGAATATAAATACAAATCTATATATATATATATGTATAGATTTAAATGTATAGAATGTGTATATGTGCATATGTCATATATATCATATATATATAATTTTTAAACATGCCACTCTTTTTTTTTACATTATTGGCATGAGTAAAATCACTAAGATTGGCATAGTCTGTGTTCTTCTGTGTAGGAATACTTCAAATACATTTCATATCATGTCCACAGTTCACCAATCAAAACAGATGTGGCAGGGGATGCTATCTGTGAATATACATTGTCTTCTTCAGCATTATTAAATTTTTATATCATCTACCTATATCAACACATATTTCAACTCCTACCTCCACATTCCCTGTAGGTATCTGTGTCAACAATGTGCTTCCAAGTTGATTAGACATGGTTAAAATCCTATTCACTTCTCATCAAAATTAAGTATGCAACAGTGTCTTCTATGTAAGATGGCCCTAGATGCAGATAACATCTTCAAATTTTTTTAAATGTAAAATAAATGGACTCATAACAGACTTTTTAACAAAGAATTTGTGATTTATTATCTAAATACATCTTTTGGCAACAGTAAATAAGATATTCTGAAATAATTATGATTGGAAGTATATATTCATGTATATATGCTATGAGAATAATGTTATGTTTAAAAGAAAACATTTAAACAGCTTATAATAAATATGACTTTTTTTGTTATCTTTAAAACACGTTGTCTCCTCAGAAGTATAAGAAATGTTATAAAATCATTATGATCACTGCAAGGAAATTCCCACTTCTTAGTTAAGCCTGAGCTCCCATATGTCCCTTTTACAGCATCTCAGAGGGTGTTGATGGAGTGAAGGACTGTGTTCCTCACTCATTTTCACATTTCACATTTTCATATTATCCCCCTGCCATTTGAAACACTCTATCTTGGGCTCTCAGGACCTCCTCTTCTCTTCATGTTTTCAAAGGCATATTTAAAGGGTTTTTTCTTTTTCTTTTTTTTTTTTTCCTTTACTACTGAACATATGGGAAAGTTTTAGTTTAATTTTTTTTCTACTCACTCAATATTAACTTTGGAAACTTTGGTTTTTTAATTTTTTCATAAATATCATACTTTGTTTAGATTAGGGATAAGTTAAAAAGAAAATAAGGCTAACCCATGACATCTAATGACTATCTTTCAGGGAATATTTGATTTAGAAAGTCAAAAAATATAAGTTGTGATATTTCTAGAATTCATTCACCCATTCATTCATTTATTGCCAAAAATTCACTATGTATATTATGATTTCTAGGAGTCAGTAATTATACTAGAAACTCGGGGGATTGTGTTTCTGCCCTAAAGAAGTTTAAAATATATATATACACACATATATGCAGATATATATAATCATATGGTGAATGTTATACAAAGGAATAACTATACACATATATAGGGTGCATGCATTATATGCATATTCATTATGTAGATATACATATATATTCTTTTCTCTAATATCCGTTAAACATATGCAACTTGCAAGGTATACATTAGGTTTATGAAAAAATAGCTTTCCTGAATTTATTTGAGAGACATTTAAAAATGTCCTAATAGGAGAGATAGAAACTTTAAATGCTTTAAAACTGATTTTGGTATTTTTTTTTTTAGGTTTCATTAATGAAAATATGTTCTTTATACGGTGCATGAGAATAAGCCTGTCACTGGCCATGTGATTTGTTGTTCAAAGTGTCATCCTAACTTCCTGGTAGAGAAGGTAGAGCAAATATCAGGCAGGCATTTCTCTAAATAAATTAGAGTGATCACAGTTTCCTCCTTCTCCCTGGCAAAAGAGGATTAAGTAAACTATTAAAGATAAGACCCACAATTTAGGTAAGTTCAGATAATAAACTACATATTTTGTGTATGCTTAAATACTGTGTATATTATACATATATATATACACAAGCAGCAGATATGATCTCAGAATCATGAAAGCAAACAATAAAACTCTCTCAGAGTTTCACTGCTTCATTGATTGCTACCTAAATGTGTTTCTAGTTAAACCCCAATTTTATACAAAAGTCTAATTCCATATTCTGTTTGATTTTCAGACTTTTAAAGGAATAGAATGGGTCAAGCTAAGGGCATGTTTGCAGTTTTCCTTTGAAGAAAATAATGTTAAGCTATGAACATATTTAAGTAATGTGGTAAACCAGTGGAACTGCCTTCACTTAGTAAGACTCAGCTACTTAAGGCCATTGTGAAGGTCACCAACACAGATTTCAAGTTCATACAAAAATACAGATATGCAGTACTAGAAATGTTCACAGTTTCATTAGAACCATGAAATGTGAACCTACAAAAACCTCCACAGTCAATAACGGGTAATAGATACTTCTGAAAAATCCACTTTCCTGAAAACACCATCTCATTGTTTCCTTGACTATATAAGTCTTGTGATAGTTAATGTTATGTGTCAGCTGGACTGGGTCATGGGGTGTCTGGATGGTCGGATAGTTGGATAAACATTATTTCTGAGTGTGCTGTGAGGGTGTTTCCAGACAAGATTAACATTTGAGTGAAGGCCTAAACACAAGGCCGAGTAAGGGAGAATTCTCTCTCTGCCTGATTGTCTTTGAGCTGGAACATTGGTCTTCTCCTGCCTTTGGATTTGGCCTTGGGCTGGAACTTACATCATCAGTTACTCTGGTTCTCAGGCTTTTGGACTCAAGCTTGGATTTATCAGCCTCCATAATCACGTGAGCTAATTTCTTATAATAAATCTCTCTTCCTTCCTCCTTCCCTCCCTTCCTCCCTTCCTTCCTTCCTTTCTTTTTCAAATTTTATTCAGCTCCAATAGAAGTCAAGATAGAGTAATCCCCTTCTGGTCACCCTCTATCTCAATTTAATTTTTTTTTCTCCTTAGCCCATCATGCACTGAGTAAGCAGAGTTTTTGAGAAACCTGGCTTTGTACAGTCATTTCAGTTCCAACACTGCCAATTGAATTAGTGCAAGGTCTCCTTTTCCCTACATGGCCATTAAAACCAGTGCCTTTAATGCAGTCCCAGGGTTATTTCCAGCTTTCTCCCCTGGATACCTTCCTTCTTCTACATTAATTCATTTAAAACTTTAATGTTAAATTTAATTGAATTATCATCCATCCCCTCAGTTCATTCTTGATTGTTAAAATTCAGGCAGCCCACGTGATAAAGCAGAGCATGGTATCTTTAATTTTTTTCTTCTTTCCCACTCATTCTATTTCTTCTGCATCTATTTATCTTCTCCAGTGTTGAAGTGTGGGAAGAGAGACTAGGGAAAAGATAGAGATATTTGGTGTACATTTTTCATAATCGGTAGCAACATCTTCAAGAAATTTCTTTGATTTTGCAGTCAAAGTGTAAGGTAAAGGATTGAAAAAATGCATTCACCAGCTTTAATAAAATGCACACTTCTCATTTATAACATATATTACAGTACTTAAAACTGGGTGCAATAAAATTCTTACAGTATTGTATGTAAAAATCAATGTATTTACTGCAATAATATGAGGAAAATAAAACCAAAGGGAGGATAAAGTTTCATATTTTCAAATGCTCCTAGGTAGTTAAAAACCTTGGGCAAGTCAATAAACTTTTCAATCTCAATTTCCTTTCCTATTAAAAAGAAAATTTAGATCAGATGATCACTAATACTCTATCAATATAGAATTATAATTTTGTTGCCATTAATTACCTTTATTCTTACAGTGAAAATATTTCCTTCATATTTTATATTAGTATAAATATAAGATCTGAACTTCTTCAATAACCAACTTAATTTGAATAGTTACCATGTAATAAATAGACACTAAATGAAATTTGAATCCATTTTTCTATTTTCTCTCTAGTAGAGATAATCAAAAATACTATATGCCTAGCAATCAAGAGCAAACTAAATGTTATCCATATATTAAATTGGTAATATTGCCTGAATTTTAAAGTGCAGTTATAATGAAAAGAATATTTTGGGCTGTACAAATTGATTTAATGGAAGCAAATTGCACCCCACACACACCCTTACAAATAATCTTAAAGTCTTGTTTTTCTTTTGACATTAGCAGAGTTGATTCTTCTTTTAATATTAAAATCCTCATTAAATAAACACTGAATCAATTTAAGAATTTATTAA
>NW_006784763.1:4121581-4136801 GCF_000442215.2 Lipotes vexillifer | reverse complement strand
GAAAGAGTGGGGCTAAGAAATCATTTCAAATGTTTTAACTATCTGAAACTAAGTGAGAGCTCTTGCTATTTACATATAAGATATTTTTAATGCTTCTAATATAATTGTCAATTTTAACGATTCAGCAAATTGAATGCCAAAGACCTTGTTTCATCTATCTTTTGTTTAAAAAATTCCAGAACCTGAAACTGAAAATATTTAAGAGAAAAGTGAATCCAACTATGTAGTTATATACATTAATCTTAGGTTAGTGATTAACTAAAGAATTTTTTTAATTTGGTAAAATTCTTCCCCAATAAGTACTCTGATCTTTGTTTAAGTGTGTACTCTCAAATACTCTCCATCTACTATGTGTATTTTGTTTTTCATATGAGTTTCTAAATATTTCAAACACTATGATATTGTGAATTAGGTTATGGACATGTTAAAAGTTTTTAACATGTCCATAACTGTATTTTACTGAGATTATAATGAAATGGGAAACAAGAAAAATAAAGGAAAAACAAAATAGGAATGAGATAGGAAAAATGAAAAAATGGAGTATTTCGTTTCCTGTCTAAAATAGAATTGCAATAAAATTAAGTGTATTATAGATATTTTTATTTTGGCATTGCTTATTATCAAGGGGTTTCAAGTCAGTATTTTGAGATTTGCCAATAAATAAAAGAACTAGGAATTGAGAAACATAAATAATGTTAGTAAATTTTTGCCCATGAATAAAATATGAGTTAAACAAAGAATCTGATAATTATTTCTCAAATGAGTATGATATCAAAATCAGACATAATGTCATGAACTATGCATAGAAATTAATTTTTGGCTCCCAAATTCATCCTGTCATTTTTCACTTCTGTCCACATAGAGATACCCATCAATCTCATAGTATAGCTCTTCAGGCCCATTGCCTTGATGTGATTCTGTGCCATGCTTGGCCATGAGAGTCCTTCTGTGAGTCTATTTATAATCCTCCCTCTGCTAAGCACAACTACCACAGAGCCATTTAATCTGTTTTCTTCTCACCTTCCTGACTTTCTGTTTGTATTTATTCCTATTGCTGCTATAACAAATTATACAAACTTAGCAATTTAGAACTACACAAATATATCTTTGTACAATTCTGGAGATCAGAAGTCAAGAACTGATCTCACTGGGCTTAAGTCAAGGTATCAGCAGGATCCAGGACAAAGCCATTTTCTTGTCTTTTCCAGCTTCTAGGGACCACCCACATTCAGTGGCTCATGGTTTCCTTCTGATTTCAGATCAGCAAAGATCTGCTGAGTCTTTCTCACATCGCTCTCACCATCCTGCATCCTTCTTTCTCTTATAAGAACCCTTATGATTACATGGAGCCCACTGAGATAATACAGTATAATCATCCCATCTCAAGATTCTTATCTTAATCATATCTGCAAAGTGCCTTTTGATAGATAAAGTAGACACATTCACAGATTCTGGGAAGTAGGAGGACACCTGGGGTTGGAGCATTATTCTACTACCAAATCTCTGTGCTGGAAACCACCAGTATTTTGTTTCCACCAACTCTCTCAAATTCATAAAGGAATCCCCGTTCCCAGCCCTAATCCGTCTCCCTTAACGGTTCTGTGCATGATGTACGTATCTGAAATCCATCCCCTTTTTTTTTTTTTTTTTTTTTGGCGGTCCGCGGGCCTCTACCTGCTGTGGCCTCTCCCGTTGCGGAGCAGAGGCTCCGGACGCGCAGGCTCAGCGGCCATGGCTCACGGGCCCAGCCGCTCCGCGGCAAGTGGGATCTTCCCGGCCCGGGGCACGAACCTGTGTCCGCTGCATCGGCAGGCGGACTCTCAACCACTGCGCCACCAGGGAAACCTCCACCCCCTTTTTTAAACTAACTAGTACAACCTTATAAACACTCCTAGGAATTTAGGATTTAGAAATCAAACCCCCAAACTTACAGACAACCTGTGGAGTTTTGTTCTTTTTTATATCTTTCACTTGAAAATGAACAAAGAAACAGGAAATTCAGGGAAAATAATAGAAAAGTTAAAAATATTAATATGCAGTTAACATGAGGTTAATATTTTAAAATATCATAGAGTCATATATGTTAATATTTAGGAAACCTAAATATGCTTGCCTTAGGAAAAATGTTATGTAACATCAATACATAAAAAATAATACAATCTATCAGGATTGTTCTAACATCAATTATGGTAAAAAGATGTTCTCATTAGTTAAAGCAGAATTAAAAGTAGAGCACTTCACACTGTGCAGATAATGAATATGGGTTATCAAGTCCCTTAAATAAATTTACTTTATTATACAAATCATGCACCTCAATTATTAATTTGGCCTGTTGTCTTTAGATAATCATTTAATTCCCATGTGTGCAATTTTCCTCAATTAGAATATGTGATAAATATGATAGAGATGGAATTTTCTAAATGTTGGTGTATTGAAGTATGTACTCCTGTGCTAATTCTTTTTAGACACATTATGCAGTTTCATGCATTTTTTGAAGAATAAATTGTTTCGATTGCCTGAAATCAGTAATCCTTGTTGTTATAGGGACCCAGTCCTAGAACTGAGCCCAGTGCTAGCACAAACTAAATCCCCAAAGCTATTTTTATTTAGTAATTTAAATTCCATTGAAAATAGTGTATGTAGGTCACCAGAAGTAAGAAATGTCTACACAATTATATCAGAATAACGTATTTTTAATAGTGTCTACCAAATAATCTCTCTTTATTTTATGCAAGCTAATGAAATATTTTGTATTCAGCACTTGGGGTCATGTCATTTGATTAGTGCTATGGGAGTTCTTAAATATTTAAGAACTAAACCTACTGCTTGTCAGCTAACCTTAGATTATCTTCCTCATAATACGTGTCATTCCAGTGCAAATGAATTACACACAGACCAAAGACTGGAAGGCACACAGGAAGGCAACAATAAATCAGGTCATCCCACTGGAGAATGCATAGTAATTGGAGAATTTGCTAAAACTATGTAATTGGAGCAAGATGTGGAAATTTTCTAATTGTTAATAATAAACTGTAATATCTTTTATTTGCCCACAAATAACACTTTCAGTTAAAAGACAAAGCTTTAAAATGTCAAAATATTTCTAAATCTGTTTGGTCAAAAACATATGTTAAAATATATATATATTAAAAATTTAAACCTAGGCACACTTCATACTGAAACAGTATTCTTGTCATTTAAATTCTATTGTAATTCTTAACCCAGGGCACTCATGAATGATATCTGAAACAAAGCTATAGCTATGAAAAGAGTAGTTAAAAGCAAAGACTAACTTAAAGAAGCATAGCTTTTCTGAGGTCATTTTTCTGTCTCTTTATGTGTGTCCTTATGTAATATGGAGAGCCTTTCCTCACTTAGGCCATCTGCCCCTTTGTCAAATGTACTTGAAATTGTTGGTGGAATTAAAATGATTTAGTATGATAATCTCTCTGAAGTGAACTTTAAATGTTAGTTTCACACCAAAAAAATGTTTTTTAAAGTATAACAAATTTCTGACTGCCATTAAATATGAAATCTGAAGTAGAATAATTTAAGAGAGGTGTATTTTGTCAATTTCACCACCTGTAACTGATTATTATTATTATTATTATTATTATTTTTAATGAGAGGCAGTTTTGGGCTGGGATTGCCTTCGAAGAATAATCGTGCCAATATCCTCCCAAGTCTACATTTCATGACATCACATTGAAATCTTCAAACCAGCCATTTCGGGGGTATTTACAGTACATAAATCAGTAAATGCTACAAATCAGGGTTCCTCTCCACCCCACCCAACTGATTATTGACCATTTACCAACATATCCCTGTGATGCTGACACTAGTGATTTCTGTTTGGCCTGAGCTATATGTCCCCAGTTACTAAGGTGAAATGCTTCAAAATAAAACAGCCTCTTGTACTTTTTGAATTAATATAGTTTGTTGCGTGTGGTTAACTTACTTCCTGTCTAAACATGCCTAAGCTAAAGAAAAATGCTGATTTTACACTTTTTGTATTCCATTACCACACTCGACAACTTGAACATATTTTCCTAAAAGAATCTAATTAATGGTTAAGAGGGGAGAGCCATTAAATTTAGATTGCTTATTAGTAAGTATATAATGATTGCTTATTAGTAAGTACATAATGAAAGAATTGGCCAGATCCAAGGTGAAAATGAGGTCAAATGCAGAATTTTTGATTGGATGTTTATTTAACAAATTTTAGTTGAACGCAAATGAATAAAAATACACACTATGCTATCCAGGGTGGTGGTAAGAAAATAAGTCATTATATTGAAAAGACAAACACCTAAACCAATATTTATAGAATGCTGTAATAACTACTTTCTTAAATGTCCAGAGTATTCTGAAAAACCTAGAGACCCATCTGAGGTTTGAAGTCATAGATCTAACCACCATTCTTTTTATTTATTTATTTTCATTGATATATAATTGACACACAGCACTGTGTAAATTTATGGGTGTATATGAGGTTTTGATTTGATACATTTATATATTGCAATATGCTTACCACTGCAGTGTTAGCTCACACCTCTATCATATCAGTAATTATCATTTCCTTTTTTGTGATGGGAACAAACAATTAAGATCTACTCTCTTAGCAACTTTGAAGTTTATAATACAGTATTGTTGTCTATAATCATTTTGCTGTGTATTATCTCTCCAGGATTTATTTATCTACTATGCATATATGTACCCTTAACCCACATGTCTCCAATTTCTCCACCCTCTAGCCCATGGTAACTACCATTCTACACTCTGTTTTCACGAGTCTGGCTTTTTAAGATTCCACATATAAGTGATATCATAAAGTATTTTTCTTTTTCTGTCTGACTTATCTCTCTTAGCATAATGTCCTCAAGATCCATTCATGTTTTTGCAAATGGCAGAATTTCCTTCTTTCTCATGGCTGAATAATATCCACGTCTTTATCCATTTATCCAATGAGGGACACTTAGGTTGTTTCTGAATCTTGACTGTTGTGAATAATGTTGCCATGAATATGGGAATGCATGTATCTCTTTGATATCCTGTTTCCATTTCCTTTGGATATATATCCAGAAATGGGATTGCTGGATTATATAGTAGTTCTATTTTTAATTTTCTGATGAACCTCCATATCGTTTTCCATAGTGGCTCAACCAATTTACATTCTCAACACTGTACAAAGATTCCCTTATCTTCACATCTAGCCAACGTTTGTTATCTCTTGGCTTCGTGATGATAGCCATTCTAACAGGTGTGAGGTGATATCTCATATTGGTTTTAATTTGCATTTCCCAGTTGACTAGCGGTGTTGAGCATCGTTTCATTTGTATGTCTTCTTGGAAATATATCTATTCATTTCTTCTGCACATTTTTAAATCAACGAAAAATTACAAGGCATGCTAAAAGACAAGAAAAAACAGTCTGAAGAGACAAAGCAGTCAATGGTATCTGACTCAGAAATGACACAGATTTTGGAATTAATAGAGAATTTAAAATAATTATGATTAATATATTAAGGGCTATAATGGAAAAAATAGACAACATGAAATACATATGGGAAATGTAAGTAGAATGCAATTCTAAGAAACAATCAAAAGGAAATACTAACAATTAAAAACATATAATAAATTGGGACTTCCCTGGTGGTCCAGTGGTTAAGACTGTGCTTCCACTGCAAGGGGAGTGGGTTTGATCCATAGTCAGGGAACTAAGATTCTACATGCTGCATGGAGAGGCCAAAAAAAAAAAAAAAAACCCAAATCACAAAAACACATAATAAATGAAAAATACCTGAAATGGGCTCATTAGTAGACTCTACATGGCTTGAAGACATATGAATAGAAATTTCCCACTGAAATGTAAAGAGAAAAAAAAAGAATGAATAAAAAACCAACATCATATCAAATAACTGTTGGAAAATTTCAGAATGTATAACGTGTAATTGGGATATCTAGATCAACAATTCATGTGAAATTGATTTTATTATGGAGAGACTAGGGATCAGGTTTTATTTTTATTTGAATATCCAGCTGATCCGGAACCAGAACTAGTTGTTCAAAAGGTCATTATTACAGGCTGAATTGTTACCCCCATCCTCAAATTAACGTGTTGAAGCCCTAACCCCAGTACTTCAGAATATGACCGTATTAGGTTATAGGGCCTTTAACAAAGTGGTTAAGTTAAAATGAGGCTGTTAGTGTGGGCCCTAACCCAATCTGATTAGTGTCTTTACAAGAAGAGGAAATTTGGACACTCGAATGGACACCAGGGATGTATGTACATAGAGAAAAGACCATGTGAGGACACAGTCAGAAGGTAGCCATCTGCAAGTCACAGAGGGAGGCCTCAGAACAAACCAAACCAGCCAGCACCTTGATCTTGGACTTCTAGCCTCCAGAACTGTGAGAAAATAAATGTCTCTTGTTTAAGCTACTCAGTCTGTGGTATTTTGTTATGATGGCTATAGCAAGCTAAAACAGACATTTTCCTCCTGCTGCTCTATATTGCCACCACTTCCATATATCAATATTTCGCACCAATGTTTTGTTCCAATCATTTTGTTTCAAATATCAAAATCCACATTTTGCATGAGTTCAGCAGTGTAAGAAATCTTGTTAACTGTAGAACAAATACTCCCACTTTCTTCTTCAAAATTGATTTTACTATTCATGGCATTCTCAGTTTTATACAAATTTTAAGATGTGAATGCCAGAATACAAGGATTTTGCTAGACTTTTATTTTACATTTTAATTGATCTTGCATTGAGCCTACAAAGCAATATGAGGAGAATTGACATCTTTACAATATTGAGCCTTCTTCCATAACTCTAAGCTTTAGGTTTTTTTTCTCAATACGGTATTCATCATATCTAACATAACTCTTTTTAGATTTATTCCTATGTATTCAATATTTTCAATTACTGTATAATTAATATATATTGTCATTTGTTGCTTTGCTGCAAAATTAAGACTGATTTATCAATTTTTGTATATTGACCTTAGATTTTTATATATTGACTAGCAAACATCTAAACTGGATTATAAATTCTAATAATTATAATAGATTATTTTCAATTTTTATGTATACAATCATATTAATTAGCAAACACAGTTTTGTTTTTTCTTTTCCAGTTTTTATAATTCTTTTTCTTCCTTTGCATTACATTTATCACATTTTAACAATTCCCATACAATGTTGATTAGAAGTATTAATAGCAGGCATCTTTTTTAGATTTTTGTAGTCAGAGAACATTTGTATGATGCATGTTGTAGGTAGACTTTTTAAGATGGCCTTTATAATGTAAAGGGACTTTCCTTCTATTCCTATATTGCCATGAGTTTCATCACTAATAAATTTTGAGTTGATTTTGTTATTGTAATACTGGTTCTAAATTTTCCATCTGAATTTTTTATGATTTGTAGTTCCTTTTTCAAAATTTTAATCTCCTCTTTTATCTTTTCTAATCATATTAGACATATTTATTTTAAATTTGTGTTTGAAAATTCCAATATCTGTCACATCTATGAGTCTTCCATTTTTATTGTTTCTCTTAGTTTTCAGTTGCATTGTCCTGTCTCCTTGTGCCTGGGTTATTATTAGTATGTACCAAAAATTATATGTAAAAATTGTAGTAACCTTGCGAGACCTAAGATGATGTTATCTTCTATTAGGGTCGCTAGTGAACTATCTTTCCTGTTTCATTGATATTGTGATAAATTAAGTTGAATTTCAGTCCCTGGGGAGGCCAGCTTATTTCCACTTCTCTTGTACTTCTTGTCCCAATACAAAACTCTGAGAGATAACGTCGACTCTGATTTATCTAGTAGCCCTTTGTAACTGTTGAATTATTTTCTTAGCTTCTCTCGTTCAATGTCACCTCTTTTGGAATTAGTCGATACCTTGTTTGAAAAGAAATTTCAAATGCTTGCTTCTTTGCCTAGGTTTTTACTTAGTCTTTAAGATCACATCTCCATAATTTTGAGCTATAATTATAGCTATGTGAAAGTAACTCATTTTTTTTTCCTCAAGTATTTTATAGCTATTCTTTCTGGGGGGCTGCTGCACTGTGTGGCATGTGGGATCTTAGTTCCCTGACCAGGGATCGAACCTGCATGCCCTGAAGTGGAAGTGTGGGGTCTTAACCACTGGGCTGCCAGGGAAGTCCCTAGCTATTCTGGATTTCACAGAATTGGTTTGCTTTATTGCAACAAAACATAGTGCAAATTAATGCAACTGAAACTCTAAACACATTTTTCCCTTTTATCTTTTGTGCTAAATTATAACAAGGTATTTCACCAAATGCAAGCATCTCTTTGTTTTCTATATAGAGTCCCTCTCTATAAAGCATAGATGTGAGTATTTGGGGTGGAACGTGGGTACCTACCTCATACTATATTCTCATCACTTCCTTAACCCATTTCAGGGCCCAGATGTCTATACCCAACACTGCCACCTGATACAACTGTCCCTAACATGCAAGATTATACAAAGGCATATAGGCAGACTATCAAGACTCCAACTGCTAAATCTGGGACTGAATTCTATTTTCACTTAGAATTGATTCTTGCTATAAATTTTTGTAAATGACACCATCATTTACGTAAGTTTCAGGCCAAAAATCTAGCAGTCTTGGACTCTTCAGTTTCTTTCACACCCTATATACAACCCATTAGCAAATCTGTCAATTTTAATTTCAAAATATATCCTAAAATCCTACAAATTTTCATTTTGTGCAATATTTAAACTACTTTTGAATATTTCTTATTTCTCAACTTGACTACTAAAAGCACTTTCTTAATGATCTTCAAACTTTTGTTCTTACCCCTCTGGATTATATTCTCTATAGGTTCCACATACGAATCACATAACCATTCTTCTGTTATATATAAAAAAAAAAGGCTTTATATTTTACTTAGAATAAAATATAAAGTCCTTATTTCAGCCTAAAGTACCTTATGGTTGCTCCCCATGCATGCCTCTTTGGACTCACTTCATACTAACTTCATCCTTCAAATTCCACTATTGACCAAAGGTCATTAGCTTGTGTGACATTTTTGTTATCATAAACTAATATAACCCACTTCCTTTTTTCCCTCCAGTTCTGCTCAACTCCAGCCTGATAAAGTGGCGAACTACTTTGTGTGCCTGCTATTTAGAATGCTCTAAAAGAATATTTATTTATTAATCAAAATAATAAATTAATGGCCCTTCTTTAGTATAATCATGATTCCTTTTTTGTCAAATGTGAGATCACTTTAGGGAAAATAGCATTGCATATTCTGAACAAAATAAATAACAATATCAATATTTACTGAGTTAGAAAAAGACTAATATGCATACAACAATTTGTGGAACTAAGGCAATACCCAAAAGCCTAAGAAATATTTGGGCTCTTACTTTAGAAACCACCTCTGTAGAGTTTTCTATTTGTTGGAAAATTTTGCAACCTTCAATTGCTTTTTATACTTAAAATATAAAAACAAATGTGTAAACATTTTAAAAAAATGTATACGTCTTGTAAATATTCCACATAAACATGTAGCAGTTAGTTTCCTTATATGTACAGTCCTGAGTTCTTTAGGAGGCAAACAAGACAATATGTTACTTCTTACAGCTTCAAGTTAAAAATGTAGTGGTAGTAGAGAGACAAAGTAGGTTAATACTGTAAAAAGAATAATGTTCATCACTTCCAAAATCTTTAGCAATAATGTGTGTGTTTAATCGCTCGAAGGAATTTTTTAAGTTATGCTTTTCCACTTTTGGTTTTGCTCTTAAATATAAAAATGGAATTAGCTCCCTTCCCAAACTCACAATGGAAACAATCTGGACTAACTTCAAATTCACTGCTTTATTCAAACCCGTCAGAGAGCTGAGGTTAAAAATAGGAGAAATTCGGGCCTTCAGGAGAAAGGATAAGGAAGCACATCCTTACCTACAGAAGATACAACAGGTGAAAGTAAGAAAATTTAGGTACAATAGTTGATACAGTGGAGAAGGCCAAGTGCAGGCTGGTGGAACAGTGTGAGACCCATGGGGGCTGCAGAAACTGAAGCGTCCGCACCCTCTTACAGATTCCTCCTCCACAAACCCCACTAAGAGCTCGAAGAGAAGTTTAGAAAGAACACTAAAAGCTGTCCCTTGTGGTGCAGACATAGAAAAGGGGAACATCAAGAGAGTAGGAGGGTCAAAAGCAAATCCGAAACCCCCTGCGATACTAAAGCACCACAACCTCAATCTGTGGGGAGGTGGCAAGAAGCTTTGCTGCCATTAGGATGGTGCTGAAAACTCACTGCAGCTGGAAGAGGAGGAAAGAGGGGGAGGCGTGGGGAGCCTGCTTCTGTGGGAGGGGTCAGGATTAAACTAGGGCACAAAAATTAAGCATGGATTTTATGGAGCTAATTTCTTAGTGGACAAAAAAATCATTTTAAAAATGAATACCTCCTCCGGTAAGTAATAGGATCTGTGTTAAACATACAAATCTCCTAAATTTCAAATTAAAATGAGGTGAAATTCAGTGCAGCTTAATCTAAGATTGTATTTTTCATTATGAAATTTATTCTTGTTTAGGCTCTTGAAAATCTTCATTGCTTGCTGAAATGTATTAAATAATTACCTTAAAGTATAAGCTTTGTAGGTTATCTCTGTTTTTTAGAAATTGAATGAAGTCCTAAGAAATATCAGATAAACAATATGAAGGCAATAAAGAACCAGAACAAGTTCACCATCACAGTGAATAAATAGAAGGGAGATGAATGCTTCCGTGGTAGCATAAGATAAAGGCACAACATCAGGCATATTTTCTTTTTCTTTAAAATACTGTATTCATTTTAACATTTACTAAAATATGCACATAGACAAAACTCTAATAATACGAACAAGTTTAAACATTAGACACTTTTTGATAGCATTTGTTTTAACTCATTTGTTGCCCCTTTCCTTTGTAAAACATGCTGAACATGATTGGAAAGAGAACGTTTTCACTTATGAAAAGTAAGAATGTTTTAAAAAGCTTGACAAAGTAGAGGCACTAAAAATATTTGCTGCTGAAAAGGTGTGGGTGAGACAACTGTAAAAGATCAGAAATAAAAAAAACAAAAATATTAAGGACGATACTGCATTTAGATACCTTTGCAAGTGTCTCTAAGTTCTCACCTCACCTTAAAGAAACTGAAAATGGGAATTTTAGAAGGCATGCTGCAAGTAGGGTTTATAAAATAAAAATGATAGGTACCTATCCTCAAAATAGGGAACAGAAGCTTAGCTCTATAACAAAATATTATGAAAAATATAGTTTTATATATTTGATGTTAAAGTAAGATAATTTATTTTTCCAATTAACCAAAAACTCCTAATCCCAATGGATAAGAATTTCTGCCTTTATTCCCTGATTCTCAGCCACAAAAGACAATGATTTTGACTCTTTACACCACTTCTTTACACCATTTCTTTTTATAGTACTTTTTGATTATTTTCAAGCAGTTTTTATTATTTGTCCATCTATATTTCTTTTCTTATTTTTATTTTAAGTAAGACTTTTGGGGGACAGTTTTAGTTTCACGAGAAAATTGAGAGAAAGTACAGAGATTTCCTATATACCTTCTGCTCTCATACACATATAGCCTCCCCCATTATCAACATCCCCAACAGAGTGGTACATTTGTTACAACTTAAAAACCTACATTAACGTATTATAGTCATGCTAAGTCCATAGGTTACATTGCCGTTATTCTTGGTGTTGTATGTTCTATAGTTTTGAACAAATGTATAATGACATATATCTATTATTAAGGTATAATACGGAGAATTTTCACTACCCTAAAAATTCTCTATGCTTTGCCTACTCATCCCTCCCCATTCCACAAGTCCTGGAAACTACTGTTCTTTTTACTGTCTCTGCAGTTTTGCCTTTTTTCAGAATGTCATATAGTTGGAACCAGACAGTATGTATGATATATACAAAGCATGCATAACCTAATCCATTGTATTATTATTTTGAATAAACTTCTGTTAAATCAATAAGAAAAATAAAATTTTTATTTTACCTTTATTTATTCCTTCTTTGATGTTCCTCCTTACTTTATGTAGATCTGAGTTTCTGACCTACATTATTTTCCTACTTTAAAGAACAACTTTTAAGATTTCTATCGTCTACTGTCAGCAAATTCCCTAAAGGCTTTAATTTCCCTTCTCTTTTGAAGGATAATTTCATCAGTACAGAATTCTACGTTGGTGACTTTTATTTTTCTTTCAGCACTTGAAATATTTCATTTTACTCTCTCCTTGCTTGCATGGCTTCTGAGGAGAAGTTGGATGTAAATCTTATTATTCATCCTCTGTAGGTAAGGCTTTTTATTCTCTCTGGTTTCTTCCAGGTGTTTTTCTTTATCTTTGATTTTCTGTAGTTTAAAAATGATATGCCTAGGTGTAGTTTTAGGGGGCCCTTATCCTGTTTAGTGTTCTCTGAACTTCCTGGACCTGTGGTTTGTTGTCTAAAATTAATCTTGGGAAATATTAGCCATTATTATTTCTTCTGTACTTTTCTCTGTTTCTTCTTCTTCTGATATTCCCATTACATGTATATTTCCCCTTTTATAGCTGTCTCACAGTCCTTGGATACTTTTTTTTGTCTGTTCTTTTTTCAGTATTCAAGGATTCTATTGATATATTCTCTAGATCAGAGACTTCTACCTCAATTTATATTTAATTTTTAAAACTTCTTTCTTGTATCTTATTACACTAACCACCTAGTTTGATTTCTATATATTTTTTTTATTATATTTACTTTTATTATATTATTGGGTGTCTTTTTTTCCTCCTATTTTTGTCTATTTTATTTCATTCTCTTATCATCTTTGACTGTTTTTCCTCCAGGGTTTATTTTCCTATATTTTTTCTGGGTCTGTGAGTTTTATGTTTTATACAGGTTTTGTGATTCTTGTATTGTCATTTACATATAAGAACAGAAAATAACTTTTAAAATATGATTGGGAGGTCTGTGTACATGTGCAGAATTTGTGAAACAGCTGTGGATACATGAGAAACGAATATACCATTACATTGAGGATACACTAAATACCACCAGGAGAAAGTACCAAAACTAATATGAGTTCTCAGTTCCCCATTGTTTTCCATTATTAGAAAATAATATTCTTTCTTTTGTGGTTTTATTTTCTTCTTAATTTTGGCTTAAGTATTTATTTATTTGTAAGCTTGTTTGTTCATTTTTCACCTGGGGTTAGATAAGTAAATGCCGGTGTTCTGTGCACTGGGTAAAATAGGGGTTGGGATGAGAGAGTTCTGTTTCACCTGTTCCTATAATCAGCCTACATCTCACCATCCTGTCCAACCCTCCAAGGATCTCCTGAACAGATAAGCTTCCTCTTTTGGTGTCACCCTCTTTGCTAGTAATTTAGGCAACAATTTCAGCTGCCCTGCTTCCCTTCCTTCACCATAAGTTTAAAGGAATTGTGTGAACTAAATGAATGCTTTAGTTTTTTCTACCATCTTGAATTAAAAACTCTCTAGTTTCTACTTGTTTTTGTTAATCTAGTTATATATTTGTAAAAAGTATTAAAGCACATATTTCCAACTCTTCATTACTCTTTTATGTAAATAATTTTAATTTGTTGAACTATGGAGAAAAATGATGAGAATGATTTGTATTTAAATTTGAAAATAATGCCTTCCGGAAGCGAATGTGAAGACTTTACATCAAGACTACCTAAAGCTGTTCAATTGTGATGGCTTGATTGCAAAAGCATCTAGTAGCACTCGAAACTCAATGTACTTTTAAGTTTATCCTGTCAATGATAAATGAAGCTGGATATCTGTTTTCACAGATTTTATTCAATAGTTACTGACAGTAGGGAAAAATCTGACCCCATTCTGATTTGTGCAGAGAGGACAGGGGCGTTTTTTAAAAGGAGAATGAGAGAGAAAGGAAGGAGAGCAAGCAGGGCTCAGGCAGTCAGCAAAGTGGAAAGTTACAAACAATTGGTCAGTGTTAGATGCCATTAGACCAGCTGTGTCTGCTAGCTGGCAATTATCAAATTAGGATTCTATCCTCCCACAGAGACTGGGAAACTAAAGGTCCTATACTTCCTGATGATTACATTTCAAAAAATTGCTTTTAGGTCTTTGAGAAAGACACTCCTGAATTGGAAGATATATATGCATCTCAAATGGACAGAGGAAAGGTTCACAGGTATGTCTTTTTTAGTAAATGCTCTAAGAAAAGGACGGCAGGGCCCTTTCCTCAGGTATTGGATGGAAGAAACAAATGCTTCTGACAGCCCTGAGCCAGACAGCAGCTCAAAAGTGGCCAGAGGTGCCCCAGGGACTTGGCCTTAGGCTGCTAAAAACCCATACTTACTCAGAAAAAAAGAACTGTGGATGAACTGGATATATGACATTATTTGGTACTCATTAAACACTGGGAATTTCAGAAATGTCTCTCTTAGCCTTACTAATGTGGGCATTAAATAGAGAAATAAAATGGAACAATAAATAAAAAGTATTGCTTACTTTTTCAAAATTTCGAAACATTGAATGTCATGCAGTTTTACAGAAACATTGTTTCAGCTTAAATGTGAAGAAATATAGTAAAAAAAAAGCATATTTTATTTTTCTTCTCCTTTGTTCTTGCTTCATTTTTGGCATTGTTGACTATTTTACACTCTTAAAATCCACTCATATATTGGGCCCCATCAAGCATCATTCTTGATGAACTTCTTGTTCATCCACACTAAAATTATATGTATTAAAATCATTTTAATTATTGTTAAATGATGTAATGTGCTTAACAAAAAGCCAGTTATTTAATTAGTGTTCAATAAATGTTAGTTGTTTTGGTTGTGGGTATTACTATTACTGACTCATTCTCAGATTCCTTTAGTGGCTATTCTGTATAGATTTAATTTCTTCTTGTCTTTTTACTTATAAAAAGTTGCTTTTCCACCATGTCTACCTATGCTGATTCTCTGCTGAATATCTTCAGCCAACATTCCTGTTCTGTTCTCATCCTATAAATCCAAACACTTAAAAGTAAGTCTTGGGCTTCCCTGGTGGCGCAGTGGTTGAGAGTCCGCCTGCCGATGCAGGACACACGGGTTCGTGTCCCGGTCTGGGAAGATCCCACATGCCACGGAGTGGCTGGGTCCGTGAGCCATGGCCGCTGAGCCTCCACGTCCGGAGCCTGTGCTCCGCAACGGG
>NW_006784763.1:4082799-4121571 GCF_000442215.2 Lipotes vexillifer | reverse complement strand
CCGAAAAAAAAAAAAAAAAAAAAAAAGTAAGTCTTACTTAATATAAAAAAAATTCATAAGTTAACTCAACATTCCACCTTACAAATACCATCAGCCTTCTTCAATGTCTAATTTCCTTCTCCTTTACCTTCCCTTTCCAATGCATTGAATTTTCTAGAAATACCAAACCACCAGGCCTTTTTGACGCCATACTCTTATAGTAGCGATACTGCCTCCTTGGGAAAAAAATGGATTTGCATGTTTCACCAGAAGCATTTCCTACTTTTTTTCCTTAGATTGTATTATGGACCCACTGGACAGAACTCCACTCTAAAACAATATAACATTTATATTTTAAGTAGTTACTTAATATCTATTTACTTACTTACCAGGCATTAACTCCCTTGTGTCCGAAGCTTGAGTGCTAGGATCTAGTTTATATTTTAAAATACTTTTAAGTAGATGACAAATATGTAGCTGGATATAACCACCACTAAAAGTTATGCTTCTTAGACAATATCAAAGTATTTGCATATTTACCTTATGACATTATAATTAGTATCTATGCAAAAATGATGCATAATTGTGTTATGGAATTAGATATTAAAGATAGCAACACAGATGTCTTTAATAGAGGTTATTAAGCCTCATTATACATGGCTTATACAATCCCAAATCCACTTTTTAGTTCTTTCTCACCAAGCATAGCTTGCTCTCTCTTTTTAATGTGGCTATATGCTCAGATTAGTAGTTGTACTTTCCTAAATTTCTTGCAACAAGTGTTATCCAAGTAACAAAATGCCAACTAACTAGACAAAAAGTTTTCTGGAGCTGGCTGGGAAAGTTTTGCTTTTCCACTACATCTGATTTGTTGTTTTGTCATCTTCCTGTGTAGCATGCAGAAAAAAATGATGGAAATATTGAGGTATCTTTGTGAACATTTCACAATCATGAGCACACCTACTAAAGGTACCATAACTGAATGATAGTATGTGACAGGGACATTTAAGAAATTGTGGAGTCATTGCACCAGACTTGGGTCACCTACTTTCAGACATAGTAGATAAAAAATAAAATCTACTGTTAATTAAACCATTCTAGTCAGGTGTTTCATACACCTATCGTTAAATAAAATCTCTAAATGATTCAAAATACTCTAAGCTGAATTTACTCATTTTAGGAAATTTTCAAAATAATTTGGAGATAGACTTAAGGACTACAATCTAGATTTTATAAGAAACTAAACAAATTCTAATATCATTAATGAAAAACAGAGTACTTTTTAATTTTTGTTACTACTCATAAATAATTACATGCATCTTGTTTAAGAGTTATCTGTTTCAAAATGAATTCATTCCTTTGAAGATGTGATAACTTTCTAACCACACATACCAAGATTTGATAACTTTATTCCTAGTTTCTTACCTTCATCATGTTCAAATGCTTGATAGCTTTCTCAGGATCCATTCATCTCCTCATCAACTTATTACAACAATTCTGGGATTTTTCTCTCTTGTGCTCAGTGCTTTAGTGTAATAAAATTTATATCTGCATTCATACACTAGCTTAATTTATACCTGGATAAATTTCTTGCACGTTCTATTCTTTTACCACACTTTTATGTTGCCTGGGTACTTCCTCAAGGCAGGTCTCACATGCCTTCCTTATCTCCCATTCCCTAAATAAAAATACACTGTAATTTTTTTTTTTAATTTATAAAAGTGAATTATAGATTCTAGAGAAAAGAAAAGAGGCATATGAAGCAAAAATAGATGTTGATCTAGAGAATCAACCTTGCTAAAAGGATTATTCCCAAAAGGGTGCAGAGCAAAATCTTTTCCTTAACCATGAGCTTCAAGCAGAGTTTTTAGTTTTTTGTTGCTGAAATAATAAATTACTCCAAATTTAGCAGTTGGATGCAACACCCATTTATTATCTCATAGTTCTATAGGTCAGAGCTCAGATATAGCTTCACACAACTGTGTCCTCTGCTTAGAGTTTCATAAAGCTGAAATCAAGGTGTCAGCAAGGTTGCATTTCTTTCATGAGGCTCTGGACCCACTTCTAAGATCATTCGAGTTGTGGGCTGGGTTTAGTTCCTCCTTGTGGTTGTAGGACTGAGGTCCCCACTACGATGCTAGCTGTCAGTTTAAGGGCAGTGTTTGTTCCTAGAGGTTGCCACATTCCTTCTAGAGCTTTCCAAGTAGCCTCTGTCCAGGAACTGCAAGTTAAGTCTCTCTCTCCTTCCAATACCTCCTCCCTCTCCTTCTGCTACACCCCTGGCCTCCAGCCAGAGAAAATGCTCTGCTTTGAAAGGCTCATGTGATTAAATTGGGGTCACTCAGATAATCCAGGATAATCTCCTTGTTTTAAGGTCCATAACCTTAATTATATCTGCAAAATCCCTTGTAAAATATAATGTAACACATTCACAGATTTCAAGGATTAGAAATTGGACATACTGGGAGGCCATTTTTCATCCTACCACACCCACACATCAAGTTCTTGGAAGAAAAAACAACTAAGAAAACACCATTAATTTTATTTTTCAAATTCAAAAATGTCTCTCTTTATTCACACGATTCCTCTCATTATTTCTTACCCAAGTTGTAATTTCTCATAATGATGGTAAATTCATATCATTTTCTGCTGTTTTCCTCTGGGTTTGAATGTTAAAGATAGTTTTCTGCATGTGTGTGTTTGTTTGTTTTCAGGCATAAGAAAATTTGAAATAAGAAAGCAAGCATAACTTAGATATTTGATGACAATGGCTGTTTTCTCTTTGCCACATTACCATAAATATTGTCACTTTCCCTTAATATACTTAAGCCAAAGATCACCAAAAACACATCTATAGTTAAATAAATTCATGTTATCACTCATTGCAGCAAGGGAGACACAGATAATGGTGAACCATGGGGTGTCTCCTTAAGAAGGTATTAGAAAGGACCTATTAAATGATTTGGGGCTTTGGCTGGGTTATTTGAGGGAGGATGTAAGGAAGCAAGTGTTTCCTCTAGACTGGATGCTGTCAGGAAGCAGAGGCAATTCTGTAGTTGTCTATCTCAATAAAATTTATCTACAGAAAGTAGAGACTAAGACAAGCATTACACTGTAATTAGTCAAGGAATATTCATTTATTTTGCCTAGAAAGTGGGGGAGGTGCTTTGTATTTTGGAGGTTTTACAATAATCTTGATTTTGTCTGTGCATAGACAAAATTATGACCTCTCTTTTTCACATTTTATCATGGTTTCAGAATAACCTTGTCTGAGGCTGCTGCTCTGTGAGATTGTTTATAACTAATGGGAAAATAACATAGCCTAGATGTGAATGCGAGGCCATCTTCTGAATATCAGGAGATGCTCTTTTTTTTTTCTTTTTTAATTCTAATGTGGTAAATGTCTGCTTTTTGTGTTCAGAGCACTTCACATAATATGAAGACTGATCCAATTAATTTTGTAAAATTTCCAAACTGAGTGATTGCCTGGACCAAAACCTGTTCAACCAGTATCTGAATGGAGAATCTAATTTCATTTAAAAATTGTTTCAAGAGAATGCTAGTTTTGGACAATCAACAAAATGTTTGCTGAAAAGAACACTTTGCATGAATAATTCCTATAAATCATTCCAGGGTATATTATCCAAAGTCTCAATTGCAAAACAGAGCTGATTGTTTAATCTATTTTTACAATCACTTTCACAAAAAAATACTACAATACCCTTCAAGAATATGTTGATATTTAGCATCTTCCAATTGTTTATCCTAAAATATCAACAGATAGGTGTAGATTGAAGTGTAACATTGGAAACAATATCTTGTAAGGATATTCTATTCTAAACGTATTGAAAATTGTATGTGAATGCCAAGATTTTATTTAAATGGCAGTTGTCATGGTATATTATCTCTTGCCATCAAAAATACTTCTTATTATAACTATTTTAATTATTTGAAAGAAAGCTTAATGAGACTAAATGAGTGCTTATTTTGTGTTAGAGAGGATCCTACTAAAACAAATACCAGAATTTTAAAATTGTCTGAGGCCTGACCTCAAACAGTTCACAATCTTCAGTGAGGTAGCAAAGGATGACATAAAATAATTAAATGCAAAATAATGCCCTCAGTCTACTTCAGGGGATAATATGTTCTTCTAGTGTGGTCTATTGGCTACAGAATCGCTTTTAATATAATAACAAGGGCAAAAGACTAGGGGTGGAAGTCATTTACAATTTCTTTTTTTTTTTTAAAGAAACTCCACCTCTTTTTAATTTTTTTTTAATTTTAATTTTATTTTTTTTTAGATGTTGGAGGTAGGAGTTTATTAATTAATTTATTTATTTTTGCTGTGTTGGGTCTTTGTTTCTGTGCAAGGGCTTTCTCTAGTTGTGGCAAGCGGGGGCCACTCTTCATCGCGGTGCGCGGGCCTCTCACTGCCGCGGCCTCTTTTGTTGCGGAGTGCAGGCTCAGTAGTTGTGACTCATGGGCCTAGTTTCTCCACGGCATATGGGATCTTCCCAGACCAGGGCTCGAACCCGTGTCCCCTGCATTAGCAGGCAGATTCTCAACCGCTGCGTCACTAGGGAAGCCTGGAACCATTTTACTAGATATCTCTCCTTTCAATTTCACCAACTAGAAATCTATTGTATTTAATACACATTAAAGACATTGATGACCAATAAGAAACCTTAAGTCTATTCGTCATTCAAATTGCTTATGGAGTTTTTAAAGTTTAATCATTAACGAAGATCAGCAATCATCAAGAAATGAAAGTTTGATATGAACAGTGGATAGAGATCTGAGAAAAATGTGGGCAAAGTTAGCAACTGGTATTCCCAAAAGCCTTCGTAAGAGTACTTTTGTCCAGTGGATTTAAGAGCAAAGCTAAGAAGGATCAAGAAATCTTGTTTTGAGAAATGAAAGACTAGCAACTCTAGACTGCTTACCCTGGCAGTAGTCACATATTATTAACAATTGACCATTTAGTTATTGATGTTGATGTTTAGGTATTAGGACACTTGAAAGGTTTAAATCTCAGATTGCAAACAAATCAGTCTTTTTGAATGAGGTTAGTCCAATATATGTTAGCAGTTAAAATGGGTGTTTATTTGTCAAATCCACTTCTTCCTCTTAGAAACTTTTTGCTCAACTTTGGAATGGAAAGCAAAGCAAAAGATAAAAGTCAGCAGTACAATTTATACATTTGCCAATGTGTTTTATTTAGTTTATACCTCAGAGTTTTTTGGTTGGTGTTTTCCAAATATCCAGAAGAGAATACTGATTACTCCGAACCAACAGTTTTCCTGCAAGTTACAGGTGTTAGAGGAAAAAGATTTTACCACGTAAAAAGACTTAAAAGGCTTAAAGACACCTGGAATTCTTTCACCTGTTAGAATGAATGAGAGGTTCTAGCCAACGGACCAACAGACATAGAAGAGAATAACAAACACATTTGGATCCTTGATAATATCTTTGAATTAAAGAGCCCTGTAATCACCCTGCCTTCCTCTATGTGAGCTAATACAGTCTACTTATTTTTAAACCATTTTTTAGTAGATTCTTGATATTTGTAGCTAAAAGTGTCCTAACCTACCTTGTCCTTTATTATTATTTATTATTATTATTTATTTCTGAGGAAATTTAATAAACGTTTATCTCTTGCATGAACATACACCAAAAAATTGAGAAATAAAATAATGAACAGAGAAGAGAAAAAAATAATGGAATTCAAAGTTGTCAAGAAAGTCTTTAGGTAGAAAGTGAGACCAAGGATTGTGCTTGATAGATGAGAAGGTAGAGGGAAAGTGAGAGAAGGAAATGTCTATATGTCTGACTAAAAAGCCTGATTTGACAGCCCATCACATTACATTTCAAATATATTTCTTATATGTCAATGTGGCCTATTTTCATGTCCTGACAGAATTATTATTTCCATTACTCTTAGTTGGTACTTCAGAGTTTCGGAAAGTGGAATTCTGTTTATCCCATAGCATGTATAATATTTATTTAGTTATAGATTTTAGTCTAGATTTTCTCACTAATAATGATGCTTTATTTATCTGAAACCAATATTTATTAAAAAATATAATTCTAGGTATACTATGTGAACACAGATGTAAAACTCAATTGGTTATCTCATGAAAAAAATTCCCAGTAGTCATGAAAAAACTAGAGAAGAAACAGCAACAAAATTTTTGTTTCTCTAATCATAGAATTTTTTTAGTGAGTCTTTGAAATAAATAAAAATTTGGATAATTTAAAAAATTTCAGAAACAAAACAACATATGATTTTGAGATACTTTTACATTTCAATTATCTAATTTTAGGATTAACTTTGCCAGTTATTGGTCCACTATTCACAGCGTATACATTAGTATTTTCTTAGCATAGCACTATTTTTATCTATTAATGAAGGCATTTCACTAACATATTCACAATCAACACTTTTAACATTAAATTGATATTTGCTTGCATTTGCGTTATAAGACAGGTTTATAGATTTGAACAAATCAGATCACATGTAAAGTAAAAGCAATTAGTAATTTTTTGGACATTGACAAGTAAAAAATTTTTTGTTTTGTTGAACTTTTATCATCAATGATGAATTCCCTATCATTAACCATAAAGTTTAACTTCCAAAATTATAGCTATATTTTATTTATGTTACAGAACATAGTAATATAAGAGATGGCTTGTTTATATGAGTGCCTTAAATGTTATTAAATCAAATTTTAATTGCCAAATATTGCTTGTTTATTCAAAACCATCTATTAAAAACTGCTTAATATTTAAACATGTAAGAGTTTTCTTGTATTTATATGTGAATACTAATGGTACTAATACTGATTCCAATCACTAACAACAAATACACACTTAGTACCAAAGAGTACAGTTAAAAAAGAAAGTATAGACACAATCTCTTACTTAAAAGAAATTACATTATTCTTGTGATTTGCTATATGATTAATAAAATTTAGGGGACATTAGTTTTTGTATTTGAATATTACTATATCAACATTAATGTGAAATGCAATTAAAAACCTTTTTTCCATCAGTATCTGTAGTTATTATTTGTAGAATTTCTTTTAATATCTTCTTTTATATGTCATTGTATATTCAGTCCCTACACATTTTCCTAATATGTTATCTTAATTGTTACAGATAGATTTAGATTTATTCTGAAGCAACATAATTCCATTAAAAAATTATAAATCTCTAAAGTAGCGATTATTTTACCAGCAACACTAATCATGGCGAAATACAGCTATAGTATATTGCAGGCCATGTATTTTTAAGCTTAGACAATTGAGTGTTCTACATATTTATTATATGTAGTTATAAATATATATATTATATATATATATGGAAGGGCTTATAGTAATACATGTATTTTTCATGAGAGAATGAGATTTAAATAATATTTAAAGTACTGCATTATGCAAAATTATATGATTATGCAAAATAATGCAATTTACTATCTTCTCTGAACTGAGATTATCCCATTTACTTGTTAACTTGGCTTTTAATTTGTTAACATTTTTTGTAATATTTTTATTTTTATTATGGTGTTAATATGCTAAAACTTTTTTCCCCATTCATATTCTTTGGAAATTTACATATGTTATTTTTATAATTTTATTTATTTATTTTTATTGGAATATAGTTGTTTTACAATATTTTGTTAGATTGTACTGTACAGCAAAATGAATCAGCTATACATATATATATACCCCTCTTTTTTGGATTTCCTTCTCATTTAGATCACCATAGAGTACTGAGTAGAGTTCACTGTGCTTTACATATGTTATTGACAGTCTTAGTTTTATCATTTTAACATGATTGATCATTTAGTCATTTGAATATTCTCCTCTTTCAGAAACAATTCAATAAATATTCTTCAACAGGTAAAATTATTCACTTTCACAAGAGTTTCTCTATGATTTACACCCAGAAAAAGAATTCTTGTGATTTAGGTTATATGCATATTTCTAAATACTGAGGAAAAACTATCCAATGTGTTATTTCTATTTACATTCTCAGAGTATAAGCCTTATTTCTCAAAGGTATTTCTCAAAGTTAAAGACAGATTGGGGACAATTTCAATTATGGTTACATGCAAAAACCCTAGATAAATATTTATAAATTGAATCCTTTTGATTTTGCATACTCTCTTTATATTGAAGCAAAACTTGGATTAAGGTAAAAGTCATGGGGCCTTATTTATTTCCTTCATAATTATAAATGCTTCTCATCTGAATTTTGGAACTATTTACTCTTACTGTGGAGAAATGTGAGATCAGGCTAATAACACTTCTTCTCTTCCCCTTTGTAGGTAATCTGATTTTTCTGTCTTCTATATTAAACTTGAGTAACTAATGAGTTTTTTAATATTGCTTTTCCCACATTAACTTAGGTAGAAGACAGACCTTTATATTGTAATATTCATATTTTTTAAATGATTGTTTCTCTGATATTCTTCTTTTTTTGCATTATTTTCTGTTCTCTTATTTGGGACCATTATTTTTGTGCACATTGGAACTTTTCTGTTTGTCTTCCAATTCTGCAATTTAATATTTATTTATATTTATATCTTTTGGCTTTTCCCCAACATTTGGTATGGCTTTCAATAGGTATTTCAAATGTTCTCACTTGTAATTTTTTGACTTTTAATGTTATAGTAATCTCTAAACTCTTTTTATTCTTTTCTTTTATAAGTTGTCAACTTTTTAATTTTTAAAAAAAAATTGTTTCATGATTGAGATGTTGATGTAGTTTTTCAATTTTGTTTTGCTTAGTAATACCATGCTGTCCATAATTTTGTTGAGTTATTAATTGGAATGATGCTTTTGAATAATCCTTCTCTGCTATAAGTTCTTTATCTTTTTTATATCATATGTAATTGTATCTTGGAGAATATTACTTATTTTTAAATATATTCATCAATTTACTGAAAAATTTTATTGCGGAGAGATAAAGCAGAGAGGTAGAGACCTGAAAAGTGTCCACATAAGGTTCATGTTTGTTTTTTTAAATATTCTCCCATGAAATCTGTTTTCTTCTTAGCGATAGTGCTTTCAAAGGTTAGTGTTTCAAAGACTGGTGCTGCAGAAAGTAAAGCCATTAAAATCACAAGGGCACTTTGTGTTTCCTGGATGTCTCTGCTTGCCTTCCATTTTTAGAAACATCTGGCTAGGTTGCTAAATTGAAAATAGAACTTTAATTTAAGCAAAATGTTTACCTTGGCACCATTCTGTCTTCTCCATGGGGAAATGTTTCATTTCATGATTTGATCAGGATTCTAAGACATACTATTCTTTTTTTTTAATAAATTTATTTTATTTATTTATTTTTGACTGCATTGGGTCTTCATTGCTGCCTGCAGGCTTTCTCTAGTTACTGTGAGTAGGGTCTAGTCTTCGTTGCGGTGTGCGGGTTCTCATTGTGGTGGCTTCTCTTGTTGCAGAGGACAGGCTCTAGGCACGCAGGCTTCAGTAGTTGTGGCACACGGTCTCAGTAGTTGTGGCACATGGGCTTAGTTGTTCTGCAGCATGTAGGATCTTTCCAGACCAGGGCTCGAACCCATGTCCCCCGCATTGGAAGGCAGATTCTTAACCACTGCACCACCAGGGAAGTCCTAAGACATGCTATTCTAATCAACAGAATTCTAGATGGGATTTTCAAGACTAATAATGATTTCTAGAAAAGTGTGCATTTTGTTCTGGGTTACATTAGTTTTTAATTTTTCTGACATATCTTTTTCTACTTTAGTGCAACTACTACAGAATTTGACAAGAACACTCTCTATAGCTTAGTTTCTTTAGTTGTTTCTTTGTTTCATGGAACACTTGTCTTTTAAATATTGTGTTGTTGTTTTTCATTCTTTGTGGGTTTTAAGGGAGATAGATGAAGTAAAAATTACTTTAGGCAACTACATTTCACAAAAGTTCCAAATATCAACTTTAAAATTATTTCTTTCCTAATGTCTTCACAGTAACAGAGCCTATAAGAAATAATTGAGAGGAAAACTTTAAATACACATGCACACACACACACACACACACATACACACAGAAGAAACAAGTGCTATCAGTGACTGTACACAGTGACACTATTACCATGTCTTCCTCCAGATAGAAAGTTAAAACAAAGTTTACTGCTATTGAATATTTTGTTAACAGAATTATAGTGGAAACACGATGTGTTGATGCTTAAAAACTGAACCTTTCAACTGAAGTAAAAAATGAACATAATAAAACATTCAATGAGGGAAACATATGCAGCTATAAATTCTGAAGCTATGTGCTTATATACTTACTGTCCCTTCTCATCAGGAAGAGCTATATAAGTGGCAGTTGCTTGTCCCTGGTTCTTACAACCACAAAGCTAGACACATATTAATTACATTACTCAGAGTAGGGCAATTTATCTTAATGTTTCAAACTTGGCATGTGAGTTTTACATAGCTGAACTGTATAAATCAGGAAGCATACTTACTGTAGCATCCTGGATTCAAGAGTTTACACATCTTCTTATCAATTTTAAAAAATGAATTTAACATCTCTTTGACTACTTGGGGATGTCTACTCTCTCTTTTCTCTTCCACTTTATTTTCTCAGTCTCTCTGTACTCCATGTTTTTCTTTTATCTGCAACTAGTTCATAGGTTATCACTTCAAATATGATGAACCCAATTACCTTGTCACATTGTCTATACAACATATTTGTCTAGAAAAATCCCAGCCTTGAATAAAATACTCATTTGTGGAAGCCAAGTCAATCTTGTTAGAGAACACTTGACTAGGCAGATTGGCTCCATTTTAAACTCATGATCATTGGATTCAAATAGACCCTCAACAATGCTCCAGGTTCATCTTTGCTTTCCTTACCCTTTCTTTTCCTTTCTTTCTTTCGTTCTTCCAGCTGCCCTCCCTTCTCCCCTCCCTCTCTCCTCCCTTCTTCCCTTTTTGTCTCTCTTTCTTTCTCTCTCTCTCTCCCTCCTTTCCTTCCTCCCTCCCTCCCTTTATTATGATTATTTCAAAACATCATCTATATTCACCTAAAATTCTACTCTAAGAAAATAATCTCATTTTTTACTCCAAAAAGGAATGATAAGCAATAACATAGGAATCCCTTGAAATTGTACCTCTGAACCAAAAAACCTACTTGCACCAACACATTCATTCCTCTTTTACAATGTAAATTAGCCTTCTCTTGCTTTCCAGGTTGATTCCTTCTAATGAGGTTCTGATCTTTGCTTCCTTCTCAAGAACCTCACTTTGTCGTTCATTTCTTGTCTTCCTTGTGTCTTCAGTCTCAGGCTCTCTGGTGACTCATTCTCATAAGCTTTTAAATGTGCTCCAATCTGTCACCAAACCAAAAAAAAAAAAAAAAAAAAAATTCCTGAGCTACAAAAATGCTGACACATATATAACATTTCTCTGGAGAACTATCCATTTAACTATCCATAGGCAGGTTAAGATCAATATTTATAAAACAGAAATAGTAATTTTTACAGCTGGTCCTATCCTGCTCTTATTCTTGTATTTTCCTCTCTAAATGAAAGTCACAAACATCCACCAGACAACTAAGAGATAAAGTGTGGCTTGGTATGATATATAATATATATGTATATTATAGAATGGTACATAAGTATATTGTGAAGAATTTGGAGTTGAAAGGATGATTTTTTAGTTTAAAGAGAAATTCATTATCAAATTAGAGAAAAATAAGACAAAAAAGAGGTTATTTATAAAGATGGACACTTCAATGTGAATAAGTACTTTTTACCATTAAACAATTCATAAATTAAATGTTCAAGGCATTTTGCTCTATGTAGAATTAGTTGCATATGTAATCTTAAAATATACATATTCTACTTTAATTTTTATAATATTTATATATGATATTGTATATGTAATTTTAAAATAAGAAATTTTATTTAGTTACTATTTTTTAATATTGTAGGATGTAGAAATACTGGCAAGGAAAAGTTAACAAAAAGTAAAATAAGTGATAATGCACTTTTACAACAAAAGATAAATGCATCAGTTCATAAAAATTTCCAAGTCCAAATGTTGCCATATATGAAACAAATATGGTTTATAACTCTACTTTGTAATATATGAGCTTAACATGTTTGTGTAAAATATATGCTCATGGAATAGAAGCATAACATTTTTGGGAGCTGATTATGTTTTAAACAGTACACTCTGAGTGGCTTATCATTATTCTCCTATTGTTAAGAGACTAGTCTAATTACCGATTGAAAATGTGCTGAGTTAACAAATTGATTGGCATGCATATTGAAAGGATTTGTTATTGGAGTATAATTGCTTTACAATGGTGTGTTAGTTTCTGCTGTATAACAAAGTGAATCAGTTATACATATGTCCCCATATCTCTTCCCTCTTGCGTCTCCCTCCCTCCCACCCTCCCTATCCCACTCCTCTAGGTGGTCACAAAGCACAGAGCTGATCTCCCTGTGCGATGCGGCTGCTTCCCACTAGCTATCTATTTTACGTTTGGTAGTGTATATATGTCCATGCCACTCTCTCACTTCATCCCAGCTTACCCTTCCCCCTCCCCGTGTCCTCAAGTCCATTCTCTAGTAGGTCTGTGTCTTTATTCCCATCTTGCCCCTAGGTTCTTCAGGACCTTTTTTTAAAAAATATTTTCCATATATATGTGTTAGCATACAGAATTTTTTTTTCTTTCCGACTTACTTCACTCTGTATGGCAGACTCTAAGTCCATCCACCTCACCACAAATAGCAATATGCTTCTTTTTATGAACTAAATAACTTTTATGAATCTGAGTAAAATTTTAAGACCTGAGGTTATCTTGCAATTGGTTAATGATCAATTAAAAAATCAACTCAGATTTGATACAGTGGATACTGACGGCATCAACTTCAAACAGCTTGCTGATGCGGTAAACAAATTAATGTAAAGCTATCCATTATTTCCAGAAGACTTTGAAATAAATATTTGGAGCTGCATATATATTTAAAGTTAGAGAGGTAAGAAAGAAAGTTCCAAGTAACACAGGAAAACTAATTGTGCCTTTAATGTGTAGACAAGTCAGAGTCTCTGTTTTTTGTGTTTGTTTGTTTTTTGTTTTGTTTTGTTTTTGTTTTTGTTTTTTTGTGGTACGCAGGCCTCTCACTGCTGTGGCCTCTCCCATTGCGGAGCACAGGGTCCGGACGTGCAGGCTCAGCGGCCATGGCTCACGGTCCCAGCCGCTGCGTGGCATGTAGGATCCTCCCGGACTGGGGCACGAACCCGTGTCCCCTGCATCGGCAGGCGGACTCTCAACCACTGCACCACCAGGGAAGCCCAGAGCCTCTGTTTTTTATTTATTGGTTTGCTTGAATGTTTGGGAGAAACACTGATTGCTGGCATGCATACATCTTGCATTTCTGAACAAAATTAAAATGTTAAAGATTTCCAGAAGAGCAGGTGATGAGAATTTAGTCAGTTCGTAATGTAGAATCAAACATTATTGAATGTTTTGGTATACATAAGAACATAAAAATGAATTGAACACATTCTTGAATAATCTACTGAATGAAAACAAATGTTATCGATAATTACTATACAATAATAAGACACAGTTTCACATAGAAATTGGACTGAAGGAGGGAAACCACTTCTTAAGAAGAAAATGAGGAAAATGGACTTCAGGAAAATTCAAGATACGTGCAAAGGCACGTAGGCATGACTGAATGTGGGCTATTTGGAAAATGTTCCACAGTTAAGGGTGGCCAAGGAGCAGGCTGTGGCCATTTTATAGATGAGATGCTAAAATACCTGAGATCGTTCATCAAGCCACAGGTATCACTTCAATCTATAGGGAATCACAAAGTAATGTATACATAGTAATCACGAGAAGAAACCATGATCCAGTTTGAGTTTTAGTTTGTATTTTAGAGAAAGAATAATAGTGAAGAAGATTATTCGGGGAGACAGACTATATAGACAAGGATATTATTATGAATAAACAAGATGAACAATCCTGAGGAATTTTACTAAAACCTGGGGTTTGAGGTGGAGAGAAGGGATTTTTATCAAATATTAAACTTATTTGTCTCGTCACCGTTATCCTTACTTTGTATTTCATGAGTGTTGCATTTAACCCATAGCAAATGTAGACAGAAACAAACTTGAATGAGGTATATTTTCAGAATTATAAATAATAAAGACCCTTTCAAACCAACTTCCCTTTAAGTATGTCAATCATTGAGGCAGCTGTGTCATTGGTTCAAATGATTTACATATATTATTTTTATTTGCCCTTACCCTATGTAAATCTTTTATATGACTGTAAAAATTCTACAGACAGCAGTGCCTTTTACCTAGTCTGCTATCTCTGGGCATCAGAATCTGAAGTGAAATTGTAGCAGTGAAACAGGATAGAACAGCTCTGGAGATCCATCTATTTGGAACAGCGAAGGGAAGCTTTAACTGAGGAAGCCTCACAGTATTAAGATGTCAACAGGATTTGTAGCACATTCCTGAACCCTCACCAAAGCATGAGGATTATTTCCAATTTACTGTCAATCAAGTTAAGCACATTTGTATAAGATAAATTATTCATGATACACTATTCTTATGATATAAATTTCCAATTTTTCCTCATTACAGCATCCCTACAGCTAAGTGAATTGTTTCAATTCTAACTATTCCGTATTTCTTTTATGTATTTATCCATAGCTTGTTCATGCTATTATGAATTTCCCTGTTTTTCTGCTCTGCGCTGTCACTTCCCAGTATTAAAACCTTCTTTGATGTTAATAGGAAATATTTATATTCTGTTTTTGTTCCTGCAAAATATGTAGGGATCCAATCTTTATCAGAAGGTCTTATTTTATGCCATGTGTTTTCTGCTTAGTCAAGAACTACTTTCACTTTCTTTTCCACCCTGACTCCATGGGGGTTCATTCTCTTTACCCCCAGTGTCCAGCTGCCATTCTATTAGGTGTGCTCACAATCAAGGCTTCCCTTAGACAAGTGGGGCTACAGTTAATGTATCCTCTGGGTTCTGTTTGGGTATCAGATGAAAATAATTTCTTTATTACTTTAACACATGAGATACATTGTAAATCCTTTGAAAAACTAAAATATTTATCCTGATATACAGCATCTCTAGTGGCTTTACATTTTTTAGCATTTCATACGTAGTCTTTAGTCGGATATTTGCACATCAGTGGTAAAGAAACACATGCATCTGAAGAATAATGACAAAACAAGTTTAATTAATAGTGTAACAAATGCTGTCAAGAAACCATATAAGAATAACATAAAATTGAACTGGGGTTGTTAGTGAGCGTCCAGATGAAGGCTTTACATCACTAACAGCAAAGCTAAAGATATCTAGAAATACGAGGACATTGAGATGCTGTTTGGCTCTCTGTTTGGGGCAGTATTATTCAAAGTGACAGCAATTATGTCTTGGTTTTACTTTCAATGTTCTCTACAATATGTTCAAATATAAAGATATATAATAGCTCATTAGTCACTATTATGTTATTTTTTCATCATAATTATGTGCGTATGTTAACTCCACTTGACACCATAAAGAAGAAGAAATATTTATCTTCTAAATCAATAAACTTTTAAAAATATCACAGCATTATGTTAGAAACTTCAGCATAGACATTGAAAATAAAATCTCTGGATCTATAGAATTTAGAATGTCACATTAAATTTTATACTATAATAAGAAAAACAATTGTCAAGAAGGTCATTATCACTCAGTTAATGCTGCTAGTATCTTTCAATATGTAGATTTATCTAAAGAAATTTGAAATGCATGTAATATTTGATATATTTAAAGACTGAAAAGGTCTTGAATTTTCCCTTTTAGAATTACACTTAATCACACATGAAAATGCCAAATTACTTAAACTAAGACTCTGGAGCCTAAAGTAATTTATGATTTTGAAAAGTTCTTTATTGGTACGTACAGCTAAATATTGCAATAATGTATACAGCATAAAGCGAAACAGATGCTGAAAAACATATCTTTTTAATCTCACTGACAAAGATAGCTACAATAGCAAATCACTTGCATAGTGTCTAGATGGGACCCAATAAATATTTGTGGGCTATTATTTAACTATTTTGTGCTTGGATGATGATAAGAGAACAAAAGAACACTTGTCCTTGGAAAAGAGAAGGTTTTTTGAATGTTACGGTGGTATCGTCTAATACAATGTTTGCCATATTGTATATCTAGACTCAGTGGAGCGTGAAATCAATGTAGTGGTTTGTTCCTAACATTTCAACATGAAATAAATTAGACTAAAATAGGAGAAAGTGGATTAAATGGTGTATTTCAAATATTAAGGATAAGTATATTGCATGAAATTTCTATGTGTTTGTATATGCATTTGTTACTATTTAGCCAATAATAGCTAGTGTGGCCATACAAATTGTTTATTTTTGGCATGCTTATGAGTTAATACATCCATTCTGATGCTATAGGCAGTGATAAAATGTCTTTAATACCAACCCTGAATATTATTTATATAATTTTTACATGTGTATGTCAAAGATATTTCTTACTGTTGTTTACAATCAAAATGTTAGAGCAGACCTGTGACTGTAAATACATTTTTATAATAATGGGTGGTGCCATTGAGATTTGTGAAATGTACTGCATTAACAAATGGCAGCAACTAATAAAGTTATCTTTGAGCGAAATAAAAAAAGTAATTACAATATTTTTAAAAATTAGACTTCCACTCGGAACACCTAGATGGCATGTTCTGGAGAATACGTAAGATCATTACTTTTTTCTTTATTAGCTACCATGCTTTCTGTTCTCTTTCTTCATCCAGTTTGAAGTCAACTTAAAAACTTTATGGGAGCTAAATGTTTCCATTTTTCAGTAATGAATAAGAACAAAAACTATACAAATTGTGGATAGATAAAAGTGAGTGGCCAAGAATATTTTCATCTATAGTGATTCTGCATTCAAAGAGATGGCTAAATGCTTATAAAACAGGTCAGGGTCCTCATGCAAATTATATCATTTGTAGAGAGGAATTGAGTAGTGCCAGCTAGTGCATGTGTTTATGTATAAGTAGGACACTGAGAAATAATGTTCTTGCCAGCAGAAGAAGCAGCCCAATCAATCTTGCTCTATTCTATTCACAGTGCTGTATGATAATACTGTACCCTGCCCACCCTGAGAGGAACTCTTGTCCACACTCAACATTTGATTCCATTTTCCATTTTGGAAACTCAGAACCTCAGAACGTTATTGAAAAAATATTATCTTATACGTGGAAGTAAAGTAGGTAATATATAAAAATAAGAGTATTATGTATAAGGTTATGACTCTTTATTCCTAATAAATTAGAATATGTTTTAGGAGAGGACTCAATTTTTTAACGAAATGACAACTTTAAATTATAAGTCAAGGTTGTTATTTATTGCATTGTTATCCCTCAAATATCTGGGAAGTCTTTGGAAAATAAAAAGACTTCTGTATAATTTATCTTAGAATATGAAACCAAGTAGACTCTTAGAGACCCGACAGTCTCCAAGGAAATATTATTCATTACGTATTTACAGTTATTGGATTAAAACTTTGTAATGTGCTATGTTCAATTAATAATAATACAGAGCAGGGTGAACTATGAAATACACTGTGCTTTTTTAAAAGCTCTAATATGAGAAAAGACAAGCAGTTTGTCCTAATGAATGCATCTAATTGGTGCACTTTATTATAAAACACTGGAGCAGCATTTTTCAAGAGGCAGTTCTATTTGTAACTGGCTGTCTTCAGCATGTCAGGGTGTAATAAATGTGCTGCAGACTAGAATTGCTGATTAGTATTTCTGGAACCCCAGGAAGTTAGTAAAAGCTGTTTGCCATTAAAGAAAGACCTTTTTAGCAGCCTTCCGAAAGAGAGCTATAGTCCAATGACCTATGGCTGTTATTCAGTGTTAGTAACTTTAGGAAGGTTGCCTATAATGTATTTGGTGCTATATGTGATTAAAAAGGAAGAAAAATGTTAATGAGAAAATTATGATGCCTCATTGTAGTGTGATAACATTTCAGTATTTCCCACGTTAAGTATGTTTTAGGGCTTCTCTGGTGGCACAGTGGTTGAGAATCTGCCTGCCAATGCAGGGGACACAGGTTTGATCCCTGGTCCAGGAAGATCCCACATGCTATGGAGTGACTAAGCCCATGAGCCACAACTACTGAGCCCATGTGCCACAACTACTGAAGTCCACGCACCTAGAGCCCATGCTCCACAGCAAGAGAAGCCACCGCAACGAGAAGCCTGCACACCGCAACAAAGGGTCCCCGCTCGTCACAACTAGAGAAAGCCCACGCACTGCAATGAAGACCCAACCCAGCCAAAAATTTAAAAAATTAATGAATTAATTAAAAAAAGAAAGTATGTTTGAGATGTCTAGTACAAGGGGTATCTTCACTATAATTACGTGAATCACATTAATTTCATTTACATTTTTTTTCATCTTTCTCAGTAACTCAGAGTCAATAATACATGTAAATCAGCCAATGGTGAAAAGATAAATGAATAAGACTAGATTTCAGAAGAGTTCTTAGCGATGACAGGTAAGTCCAAACCACAAGTCACTTATGAAATCGAGTTTGAGCAGCAAACTCAAAGGAGAGTTGTCTTCATTTTCTTTTCTTTTTTTTTTTTTTTTTTTGCGGTATGCGGGCCTCTCACTGTTGTGGCCTCTCCCGTTGCGGAGCACAGGCTCCGGACGCGCAGGCTCAGTGGCCATGGCTCACGGGCCCAGCTGCTCCGCGGCATGTGGGATCTTCCCGGACCAGGGAACGAACCCGTATCCCCTGCATGGGCAGGCAGACTCTCAACCACTGCGCCACCAGTGAAGCACTTCATTTTCTTTCTTAATAGACAATATAACAAAACGTAACCTTAACACAAAACTTTTGAAAAACTGTGTAGCTACAATACTTAATCCTGAAATATTAAAAGAATTCCTTTAATAATAATTTTCAAGAAGTAAAATGTAAACGCAGAAAGAAATCATATACTGATACAGATTAATCTTCAGTGCTTTCAACCTGTTAGTATATTGTTACTCTCAATCTCTTCTAACAATTATTTCTAAAAATAGTCTCATAATTCATCTACAGCTAACTTCAATTTAAATAAAAATATTTTACATAATGTATTTTATAGTTGGAATCCCTTGAATTTTTAAAACTAAACATATAAATATTTCTATGTTAAGAAATGAAATTATTCTTTTTTATAATGATTTTTATTTTTTATTTTTTTACAAGAGCTCATACATAAGAAAGAACACATCAAACACAGTAGAATGGTATCCTGTGGGAAATGAGGAAGACACTGGAACATAGTATGTGCTTAATAAATGGAAACTATTATTATTATTCCTCTTAAGAAATGAAATTATTCTTAATGCCAGTCTTCTGAATTAGAAACCATGGTGATTTAAAATACAATGCCTCTAGTGTGTGGACAGAAAAAACTGAATTGAAAAATTAAATAGTATATAACACAAAACCAAAACTAATCTTACATAAAAATAGATGAAAGTGAAAAGATGGAAAAAGATAAGTAGTAACCAAAACAGAGTTGGATTGACCATGTTAATATCAGAGAAAATTAGCCTTTTAATTTAAAAAAGTAGAGACAAAGAATATTATAAATTAATAAAAGATTCAATACAGCAAAAAGATGTAACAATTATGAACATTTATGCTTCTAGTCATGGATCCTCAAAATTTATGATATAAAATTTGACAGAATGGAAGGGAGAAAGAGCTCTACAATAATACTTGAAAACTTCCAAACCCTACTTTCAATAACTGCATATCCACATGCAAAAGAATAAAATTAGATCTTTACCTTAAACCATGTACAGATATTAACAAAATGCATAAAAGACCTAAATTTAAGAGTTAAAATTTTAAGGCTCTTAGAAGAAAACATTACAGAATATCCTCATTACATTGAATTTCATAATTTCATGGACGTGGCACCAAAAGCATAGTCACCCAAAGAAAATAGGTAAGTTAGATTTCATTAAAAGTAAGAAATTTTATGCATCAAAGTATATGATCAAGAAAATGAAAGATGACTTACTGAACAAGAGGAGATATTTTCAATCATGTTACTGATAATGGATTAGTACCTAATATATAAAGAACTCCTACAACTTAGCAACAATGACAAAAACCCAATTCAAAAATGGGCAAAGAAGCTCTATTTACAATAGCCAGGACATGGAAGCAACCTAAGTGTCCATCGACAGATGAATGGATAAAGAAGATGTGGCACATATATGCAATGGAATACTGCTCAGCCATAAAAAGAAATGAAATTGAGTTATTCGTAGTGAGGTGGATGGACCTAGAGACTGTCATACAGAGTGAAGTAAATCAGAAAGAGAAAAACAAATACCGTATCGTATGCTAACCCATATATATGAAATCTAAAAAAAAAAATGGTTCTGAAGAACCTAGGGGCAGGACAGGAATAAAGACGCAGACATAGAGAATGGACTTGAGGACACGGGGAGGGGGAAGGGTAAGCTGGGATGAAATGAGAGAGTGTCATGGACTTATATACACTATCACATGTAAAATAGATAGCTAGTGGGAAGCAGCTGCATAACACAGGGAGATCAGCTCGGTGCTTTGTGACCACCTAGAGGGGTGGGATAGGGAGGGTGCGAGGGAGATGCAAGAGGGAGGGGATGTGCAGATATATGTATACATACAGCTGATTCACTTTGTTATACAGAAGAAACTAACAAACCATTATAAAGCAATTATACTCCAATAAAGATGTTAAAAAAAAATGGGCAAAGAACTCAAATAGACGTTTCTCCAAAAAAGATATACAGATGGCCACTAAGTACATGAAGAGATGTTCAATATTGTTAGTCATTAGAGAAATGCAAATCAAAACTACAGTGAGGGCTTCCCTGGTGGCGCAGTGGTTGAGAGTCCGCCTGCCGATGCAGGGGACACGGGTTTGTGCCCCGGTCCGGGAGGATCCCACATGCCGCGGAGCGGCTGGGCCCGTGAGCCGTGGCCGCTGAGCCTGCGTGTCCGGAGCCTGTGCTCCGCAACGGGAGAGGCCACAACAGTGAGAGGCACACACACCGCAAAAAAAAAAAAAAAACTACAGTGAGATGCCACTTCACACTAGGCTTCATATAATGGGGGGAAAATGGGAAGAAAACAAGTGTTGGTGGAGATGTGGAGACTTTGAAACCCTTGTGCATTGCTGGTAGGAATTAAAATAAGGCAGCAGATTTAGAAAACTATTCGGTGGTTTTTCAAAAGGTTAAACATAGAATCGCCGTATGACACAGCAATTCCACTCCTAAGTATATAGCCAAAAGAACTAAAAGCATAAGCTCAAATAGATATTTGTAAACCGATGTTCATAGGAGCATTATTTACAATAGCAAGACGTTAGAAACAAAATGTGGTATACACATAAAATGGAACGTTATTGAGTCACAAAAAAATGAAATTTTGACATATGCTACAATACAGATTGATATTGAAAAAGTTATGCTCAGTGAAATAAGTCAGGTATAGAAGGACAAACATTGTATGATTTCATTTATGAGGTATCTATAATAGCCAAATTTATATAGAGAGAAAGCATAGTAGAGATTATCATGGGCTGTGGGGAGAGGAGAAAGGGAAGTTACTGTTTAATGGGTAGACAGTTTTATTGAGGATAATGAAAATGTTTTAGGAGTTAGGTAATGGTGATGCTTATACAATACTGCAAATGTATTTAATGCTGCTGACATGCAAATCTTCTCATGCTTAAAACAATAAATATCATGACACATTTTACCACAATAAAAAAATAAACAGAAAATCTTTAGAAAAAAAAGCACTGGCATTTTTAGGACTCTGAGCAACTTATTTATTTACGTAATTGTCTTGGTTTTAAACTGTAAGCATTCAGTAACAAATATGGTTATTATGCACACATGTATATATGCATGATTATATAAATTTTCATGACCAAACATTGATAAAGCATCTGCTTCAGGGTAATGTCACTCAGGTAACTAAAATGAGAAGTGCTCACTCAATAATTAAAAATTTTTTTCCACTTGTATAGGTTATGTCATAAATCCACTCTGAGGCTTTGATGAAAGGTGGGTCTCTTCTTTAGAAAACTAAATTCCTCACACACACACACACATCCACACATTGTTGTAAGGAGATTTTTGAGTTCAAATGCTCTCTGTACTCCATGAATGGGACTCAGGTTCAAAACCTTTAAGTGATCCTCTTACAAAGAGATGAGGTTCTAATGAAGTGATACAATACCTAGAATGCACTCAATACTCCAGACATGAAGCTAGCTGTATAATATTTTCTTCTCTACTGGAAGTAGCATATACAATTACATATCCTAATACTTTAATTGAAAGTAAAACTTCATTTGGTTCTACCATGCGTCCCCTTACTGCCATTTTCTATTTAAAAGAGAAAGATGAAGGAGGAAAACAAAATTACTTTCTGGTGTTCTTACTAATTTTTGAACTTTACTAGAAGTAGGAATACTTACTGATGATACATCATGTATTTTAAAATAATACACTTGACATTTCAAGAATTTATTTAGCTTGATTTTGACTGTCATGCATATGCATATGTTACATAGGCTGTGTCATTCAAATCCTTCTAACCACCTCCTTCAAATTTACATAATAATCATTAATATCATCATCTGCATATTTACTCTAAACACATTTGGTGGTTTAACCCATAAATTTGTTCTTGCTATAACTTCTTATATAGAATTAGCTATAATTACCTTACAATTACTCTGTCACTGTATTCTTCACAGATGTCAGTCAGATTTATCAAGTGTAGCCTTAATATCATCTAAACTTTATTGCCATAACTGCAAGTATCCAGGGATGTCTTACAGTTCAAAGCCATTAGCACTAACTGCTCATGAAATTCAGTGCCTTATAGAAGCTAATGTACTTGTAATCACTTCTCAGGAGCTAAAAAGCTGCGACCACCAGTGTGTTTCATGTTCACTTTCTTATTTCTTATACACAATCAACTATTTTATCTTCGAGGTTACAAACATAGTACTACTCAGTTATTTACTCTTCATAAACCATCTAGTTCCACTTATGAATATCAAGTCATAACAGAGATTATGATACATGAATGCTTATAATAGGCATAGTAAAACAAGTTGTAAGGGCTTCCCTGGTGGCACAGTGGTTGAGAGTCTGCCTGTCAATGCGGGGAATACGGGTTCGTGCCCCGATCCGGGAAGATCCCACGTCCCTTGGAGCGGCTGGGCCCGTGAGCCATGGCCGCTGAGCCTGCACGTCCCGGGAGAGGCCACAACAGTGAAAGGCCCGCGTACCGAAAAACAAAAACAAAAACAGGTTGTTACATTATTATTATTGTTCAGTATTGACATCAACAAAGTGAATGACAATAAAATGATTATGTTTCAGAATATGTCATAAAAAGTCACAAACGAACATAATAAAATGTTATTATGCACCATAAGTAAAATAAATAGTTTTGGGAATAAAACAGTTGAACGACTAAAAATGTTGTGAAAATGATTTCACAGTCCTTCGTGGCCAAAATATAATATCAGATAAAACCATGACATAAAAGTTACATCGAAATTAAACTAGTTCATTTCAAACTTGAAACCACATAGAAGCTCAGATAGCTGGAGAAAAATATATTTAAATTTCTATCGTAATCAAACACATAAAAATTAATATTGTGAAGTTTTTTCTTAAACCAAAAATACTGCATTTAATGATTCTGTTGATAGGATAGTTTGTATTAAGTGGAACAAAGATGAGTTGTTTAGATGTGTGAATGATTCACAAAGATGAAACTTGATAGAAAACAGTTGATAATATTTCAATAGGGAATGGAACTCTTACATATCTTATCCAGTGCTCATGAGTCACGATTGAAAAGAAGGATCAGTGGTAGTCTAAAAGAATGACAGAGAGTCTAGACAGTCTGACACTTAAAAACTGTCTTCAAACGTGTATAATATTAAGTGGGGTTGATGCAGAGTCACTAAGCAATATACAACAAAAAGAATCAGAAAAACAAAATTCATATAATGTGATATGTGAGTTTCGTCGTAAACCACTTTATAAATCCTATGTAGGGAAGGAAAAATAATTTCCCCTCTACCTTTCTGAATTCCTAACTGAGATCCCTGTAAGATAAATTAATAAGAGAAGACACAGAAAAGATTATTAACATGTATACCTCACGTGTGCATGGGAGATAGGGAAAAATGGATAACTCCCTGCGGTGTTACTTGTGGCTTGGTGATCAAATACCATCTTAACAGGGAAAGGAGAGAGGGGATGAAGTCCTCTTGGGTGAGAGTAAATTATTTTTAGGAAAGATGAGTGGACCCTCAGAAGAATAGACAGGAGGTATGATTGTGACAAACTATGTCTGGATGTGGGTCCAACTAGTGGGGAAGACTAGTTGTCTGTGATTGGTTGTTTTTAGGTATGATTCTTAACCTTGAGGCATCTATTGGAAATTACTCTGGCTAAGGTTTCTATTTGCTCCCGCAGGCTGCCAGGTCATTAGAGACTAATGGCCTCCATGTTCAATCACTTTAACAAGAGAAAGCTTCATCCTGCACTTACTGTTTTTCAAGTGCCAGAGTTCAAAATAATCGATATACAAAAGTGGTATATTTTGGCATGGCATATTCTATCCTTCACCTAAAAAAAGCAGAATAGATAGGGAAAAGGTGCTTGGTTAGAGGTCTAATGGCATATATTACAATAGATATTGGATATCAGGCCAAGGTGCAGCTTTACTAAGTGTGTTCAAGGAATATTTGTATTGAAAAAGTTTTGTGAGAAAAAAAGAAATCTAATCTCAAATCAGTTTGGCCCTATATCTTATGCTAGGACCAGCAAGTTTACATCATCATATCAAAGGCTTTGAAAGTCCTGCTGGAAAGACCTTTAACTTCATTAGCCTACCATTTTCCATACTCATTATGACAAAAATTTATATTTTTTATTTCACTATTTTTATTTCATTGATTCATTGTTTTGGGGGGAGTGCCTATTACAGAAAACGTCATTGACTTTTCAAAACTGAATTTCACTGATTTCTTTTTATGAGAAAGATTAACCTACTTATATTTGTTATCACAATGAAAACTATTGCACTTGCTGGGACTTAATTTTACCATCTTGTTTTATTCATTTATATACTTCTCTCATCCCTTAATTTTGATATTTTGCCAAATGGAATACATAAATATCATATATATGTATATATATATGTGTGTATATATATATATATATAATATATATATATACATATATATATATATGATTAGTAATGATAGATAGATTCAATTGAATTTTTCCAAGGGACCACTTTAAGCATTTTAAAAAACTTTTTTAAAATATGGATTTATCAAATTATCTGTAAGAGCTAAAAATGAGTGTCTACTGGCATCTTATTAATTCAAACAGAAATTATATTTAATCTCTTCCTATTTCCTTCCTTTATAGCATTAATTTTGGTTGGTGAGTTTTAGTGTTTATGACAATTCTTTTTTTATATTTTATAATATATTTTGTGTATTTACTTCTCACGAATATCAACAACGTTAACATTGTTTTGTAATAACCCTTGAAAATGATTTTGGACTACAATTGAGCTATTGTATAAGAATCATCTGTGGAACAGTTTAACAGTTCATATTCTTGGACCCTATCTGGTTTTGATTCAATATAATTTGGGGGAAAATTCTTAAATCTACATTTTTAAAGTTTTCAGGTATAATCCTGATGTATAGCCAGATTTAGGAGGTATTCCTTATTGCTGGACTAGTGGGCTCCCATATAAAATGCTATGGCCTTTGTAAGAGCGTGCATGGAATTTGTTACTTAGGGATCACAACAATCTTTGTTAAAAATTAGCTATATACTTATAATACCTTAGCTATAATGAAATATTTGGAGTGTGAGAAGATACAATTCATTACCAAAACTAAAATTTTACTTTTAGAAAAATATATGTACAAACTGAGTCCAGAGATTGCTATAAATAATTATTTTATTTTTCATTGTTTCCATCAGTTATTCATTACAATATTACCTCACATGGTCAACAGCTGTTCCCTTTTTTTAGATATCCCCCCAGAATCTCTCTTCCCTCCAAAAGTCTGGGCTGGCCATTAGACCCTATGCGTTGTGGAAAAGGGGCTTTACATCCATGCAAGTCCCTCAGAGTGAATAATATTGGGAGAGGGGAAGCACATTTTCTTGCTGTACACATCGCACAGTATAAATCATTTTGTTATTTTAATGTCTATGTCACTTTCTCATTGTTCCAAAGACCTCTGCATAGTTACAAATTGAGGTGAAAGCAAGGAGTAGAAAGGAGTCCTTTTTTGCCACATTTCCTAGTCATAATTTATATATGTCAAATATATTTGGTTGTCTCCATGCCCTCCTTATGCCACATTAGATAATTAGAGTGAACACATCTTAAATTTTACTTTGAGCAAAAAACTTTTGTGTGTATATATAAGATCAAGAGTTAAGATTGACTCTTTTTAAAGGGCATGCATTTCATGAAGTAGTCATCTGAATTAGGTTGAATGATTGACGTGAATAGCAGAAAAAAGAACAGAGCAAGTTTCAGATTCAAGGAAGAATGAAAATGTTTCTTAATGTAAAGAAGGTGATTGGATGTGGCAAAGAAAAGTGACTTTTACCACATTCAAAAAAATCTGCCCATTAGAAAACTGTTGACCAGAATAAATCTCGACTAGTAGAGGTAACATGAAAAATCAACGACTGCACTATATCTAGAAGAGATACTTGTCTGTGTGGGGAAAAAAAAAAGGAGAATGTCAACAAATTGTATCCTAGCCAGATAGAACATAACTACTATAAATTGATCCATGGTACTCCTTTTGCTGGGCACATAAGGAAGAAAGGCAAAAAACAATTTAGGAAAAGAAAATTTCTTCCTGCTATTCACATATTGGAATGTGGCCAGTGTCAGCAATTCTGTAATGAATAAGGAGTGTCAGCAGAAAGACAAATAAGATACAGGTAGAAGAACCTCTTTCACTTAAATGATTTTAAATAGACATTTTGTTCTTCCATTGAGACCATGGGTAAATTTTAAATAGTATTTAAATTTAACACTTAAAGTTTGTATGAAAGAAGAGAAATAGTTATAATTTTAGACAACGTTATTCTAGCAAAAGAGTGGTGGTCTCTACTCAAGTTTACAGAGTTGAAACAAAACACATAGCGAGAATTTAAGAAAGGAAAAATGCAAGAAACAAATTGTGACATTTCAAATGGAAAATTGTGAATTATGATTTTCTTCTTAATCAGTAATTCTAATAAATATTCATTACCTAATAATTAAAATTTTGCAAGTGTTAATATTTTTCTTAGAAAATAACCCTGTATTTCATTTATTCTAAGAAACAGTTTCAGTTGTAATATCTTCTTAATCAGATTTACTAATATTTTTACCATTTTTAAGATACTTCATATTAAACTTAAAGGTATAGTCAGTTGATGCTTTAGGAATTTTTTTGTATTTAATATGTTTAATACAGTTAATGTTTAAAATCAAATTTTCACCCTTCAGTAAGTATTTTTTTATACTTTTTTTTCAAAGCCCTCATATGGGGGATTATTCTGTCCTAGATCTAATTATTACCAAAATCAAGTTCAGCTGCTTGCCACTCAAAAGCCAATAATCGAGAGGCAAATGTCAGTAGAAAGGAAAGGTACTTTAATCAGAAAAGCTGGCAGTCTGGGGTGAAGATGAACTCATGTCCTGAGACCAACCCCAAAGATTCTACTCAACCATGACAATTTTTAAAGGGAAAAGGGCTGAATTCAGGAGAACAAAAGTCAGGAGTTAGGTTAAACTGCTTAGTTATCTCATTCCTATAAGTAGGTTCTTTCAAGGTTAGAGGGGAACAGAAATGGGCAAACAGGAAAAGGACAAAAGAGATGCTTTCATAATAACAAATATGTATGAAATTAACGTGTTTTTTTTTGCTTTTTTGTAATAGTTTTGAAAAGCAAATATTGCATAGCGTGATTTTATATTAAATTATCTAATTTCAAATATAAATAATTTTTAAAATTTGCAGCAGTTCAGTCAACAAATATTTGTTGAGTGTGGACTTAGTAAAGGCTTTTGTATTAAAATCTGGGGATAAAAAGGTAAACAAAGAGACAAGTTTCAGCCCTCTTGGTACCAATACAAATGGATGAATTTGAGTTCACTGATAAACAGCAAATAAACACACGTGTCTAACCATCTTACTTCTTGTGGAGAATACCAATAAATTAGTGTACATAAAAATAAGTGATATTTGAATGCATCTTGCTGAGATAAGTCAGCACGTTCTGATTCATGTTTAAACATCTAGTTGGTTGTATTTCTAGTCAGGAGCACCATAAAAAAAAAAATGTAGTATTCCATTGTGTTAGCATGAATGTATAATGCTGAATTCTCACAGCAGACCCATGGGATCTTACCCAGCACCAAACTTTGCCTTTGATTCAAATGATACCACAGCTCTGGGACAAAGAAACATTTTTTTCTTTGAGGAGTGAGAAACCCAGCAAATACTGCTCTCAAAACATGTCTCAAAAAAAAAAAAAAAAAAAAAAAAACATGTCTCTTCTTTCCCATATTACAGTGCCCCTTGGTGTTGTGGAGTAATGTGTGTGGAAACATTGATCAACAAAGAGCTTTTTAAGCTGTTTAACCTCTTCGTTTTTTCTCCTTTAAGTACTCAGACAGGAAAAAAGCTTACATGATTAAGCTCATTCTCCAGCCAGCCATGCCCCACAAATCTATACGTTCCAGGTTGATTTACAGATATATCCACATAAAAATGGGACTTTGCTATTTTTAAGCTAATAAATTTACAAGGAAGTCTGAGGTACATCATTAGCATATTAAGAAGGAGAGATTTGGTTTCACAGGTATGGAAGAAATGGGGTATAGTCCTATCCATTAATTTGGATGGCTTGATTAATTAATCTGATTAATAAGTGCACTCAATAAGATTAATAACTTTAATAGTGAAATAAGTCAGAAAGAGAAAGACAAATATTGTATGTTATCACTTATATGTGGAAGCTAAAAAAATAAAACAAATGAATGAATATAACAAAACAGAAACAGACTCACAGATATATAAAGAACAAACTAGCGGTTACCAGTGGGGAGAGGGAAGGATGGAGGGGCAAGATAGAGGTAGAGGTTTAAGAGGTACAAACTACTATGTATAAAATAAATAAGCTACAAGGATATACTGTACAGTACAGGGAATATGGCCAATATTTTACAACAACTTTAAATGGAGTATAATCTATAAAAATAAATAAATAAAATAGTCAAACACAAAGAAAAAAGATTAATAACTTTAAGAGTTATAGAGTTGTTGTAACATTTAAAATAAATTATATATAAACTTATTGTGTACTTTCCACAATCCCCAGCACATAGTAGGCTCTAAATGTTAGCTGTGAGTATTCTAAAAGTGAATGACAGTAAAATAAGTTTTCAAAAATATTTAAAAGATTGAAAGTATTATTACTTTTTGTGGTAACTAAAGTAACTGGCAATGCTATTTTTTGTAGAGATTTGCCTAGCATTCATTGTGAAAACAGTCTCACCTTACTAACCAGGGATGCAGGAAAATTCAAGTTCTAAGACTGTCTCTGTATCATGTAAAAAACGTAAAAATAAAAAATCATTAATAAAATTAATATCAGAAATAGAAGGTTAATAACAGTAGAAAAGGAATTTAAGGCTGTGAATATATAAAGTTGTATGCCTGCATCTATTCCTGGAATAAATAATCATTATAGTAATTTTTATATTCTTAATTCTTAATTCTGGAACTATTTTAAACATTTTTATAGAAGTGATTTCTTTCTTAATTGATGGAATGCTTATTATTCATTTGTGAAATCAGAAAGAAATAAGTGTACAGAAAAATAATCTAATTTCCTTAGCTATTCTTTAAGAACAAAATATTTTTAACCTCCTTGGGCTATTGAACAGAATATATTAAGGAACATGTATTCGTAATGGCACAAATAGCTTACTTAGTAACCATATATATCTTACTGCCAAAGAACTTAAAATCATGAGACTTTGATTTAAACCCAGTTTTTTCACTAACTAGCTTTGTGATATTTCTTCTGTCTCTGTAAATAAAGATCTCAGTTTTCTTACCAATGAAATTGAAAAAAAAAACCAATACTGGAGGATATCAAAATATGCCACCCCAAAATATGCCACTCTGGCGTATGGATTATTTTGAGCTAAAGACAATTGAGAAGAAGCAGATACAAGAAAAACTCTTTGCTTTCCCCAATTTACCTAAAATCAGTATAAAATTTTGTAAAGGTGAACCATTTCTTTACTAGGAAGGACAGAAGTTAATCATTGGAAACTGAGGAAATTTACATAGCAAATCTTACTAACTAGCCCTTATCTTCCATTAGTTTTCCCAATACATTTATCCTCCCACAATTTGCTGTCCCTAGAATGTCCTTATCCTCTGTCTTCTGACTTCTGTACAAAGTGTATCGTTCTTTTGTTAAAACGCTGTGCAAACCCAAGTTCTAACCATCACTTTGAGTTACTCAACACTGGATTCCCCTATATGTACATGCAATGCACACATTAATAAACTTTTGTTTGTTTTTCTCTTATTAATCTATCTTTTATTAGCCTAATTTGCAGGGCCCTGACCAATGAACCTGAGATGAGTACAGGAAAAATAATTTTTTCCTCACTATAATGCCTACTCTGACTTTTTAGATCAAGAATTCAAAATGTATGTCAAATTCTTTCATAAGAAAAAAGGACAATAATAATGTTAGTATTTGAAAGTATATTTCTCTTAACTGTTTTCTTAAATTTAGATAATTTATTGATCACATCATTCTGCCAATTCAGACAGGACTCATGTCTGCAAAGCAAAGCTTAGTAATTCTACAGAAAAATAAAACAACTAGTATATGTATTTAATCACTGCTGAAGACTCAGCAAAGCCTCCAAGATTCCCATACAGTGCAAGGCCACCTGTCACAGGAGACAGAACCCCCTCTATATATCTTCCTGGGAGATGAGAGCCAATAATTGTTTTAAACCTACTATGTGCTAGGAACTGTCCCTCAGGTTTATATTCATTGGCTCTATTTTTTAGCTGTGGAACTTTGGGCCAGCGACTCCATCTCTATGGGTCTTCATTTCTTTACCTGAAAATAGACATGATAATAAATATCTGTGTGCTGGAGTTACTGTGATGATCACATGAAGTAATATACATAAAATATTTAGAACATTGCTTAACACACAGCAAATTCTAAGTGGCCCCTATTATTCTTTTTCACGACCATGCTGTCATTTTACAGGTAAGCAAAGTGAAGTTTTAAATATGCTCTTTGTATTTATATATGTATAAAATTCTTCCATATACACAACACAGAAAATCTGATCGTGAATAATTAGAAATGATTTCAGAGTTTGTAGCTTGTAAGACTATTCACTCTGTCACATAAATTCTATCACATGACATTCAGAAAAACATGCTTTATATTTTTAAATGTCAATAGCTATATAGTCTAGGTGAATTTTTTTTGTTTTACAATTTATAAATTGTTGTTAGAAAAACAGACAAGGACCCAGTTACTATACCTATATTCAAGGATATCCCATGACAATATATTACTTTATATACGTATGACAAAAAAGTCTCAACAAGAGTGATTGTTTAGTTTTTCTTTTAAGTGCTATTTAATCTTAAAGGTGATCAAACTGCTATAAAAGTGAGTTAACCAACAAAATAATGAAATATTTATACAGATTTTATTGAACTAAGTGCATTTTCCTTAAGGTTAATATGTTAGCACTAGCTCATGAAATGTCATTGTCACCTAAAGCTAGATAGTCATGGGATATTTATTTGTATCTTTAGTGTCAAAGGAGGGGTATGGGGTATGCTTATGGCAGTTAATTTACATGGAAGTTGCAATTAGTTCTTAGAATTTCACTGCTATTTTACAAAAAGCAGTGTAACATTTAAAAACAAAAACCTGTTGTGTTCGATCACTACACCCCTTTCTTTTTTACTGTTCAATTGTAATATCTCCAGGCTTGTACTGGATATTTGTTTGAAGTGTCTATATTTTCTTCTTTAGAATGTCACAATATAAAACATTTAAAAATGTGTGGGTAGAAAATTTTTAGATGTATATTTTAAGAAAATTTTCATATATTAAAATAATCACTGCATTATTTTCAAGAATGATATAAATAAGATCAGATGAAATTAAGAAAAATGATCTATTGTGCCACTGACTTCTTGTGGTGTACTATTCCATAAAAAACTATACAACAACCAACCAACTCTAGCCACTATTTTAAGCAAATATACAGGCAGTGTGCATTATTCAAGGTAAGAACTTTGGACTTGGCAATATACCTGACAGTCTGACAATCCACTAATTTTCTTTTTTTTCAATATGTTCCATTTAAATGAAAATATTGAGAGTTTTTGAATGTGTTGTATTTCCTCACCTCAGCCTCCTTTCCTCCTTTTTTCTCTATTCAAATAATCTCTACCATCCATTTTATGATTCCATTTGGCTATCTAACACCTTAGGTTATCATGTCTTGTGCCCATCTCTACCCTGAACTAGACTTTGAGCCCTTTTCAGACTCTATATCTATATTGTGATCCTCTGTTTACATCTCCAGTTACCCAACAATATCCTGAATCTAGATATGCGTTGGTGCAAACTGATGCTCAAGTAAAAGCAGCTCAGTGAATGATAAAGATAAGTCCTCATTCTCTTCCTCTCTTGAATTGAGGCGTTTCCCAAGTTTCAAATGCAATTCTCTTCTCTTCATTTTCTTCTCCCCTTTGGCAACATCATGAATTCCTGTGAGTTCAATTATAGAGCTGGTTCATGAGTACAATTCTGACACCTCCCCAGAATTCTAGTTGTGCATTCCAAGTGACTGCAGGAGGTGTTTATCTAGAAATGCAAACCAGTGTATTGAAGGACATTTAGAGTAGATATTATGATTTCATTATTTCTTATTCCAAGAATGTTGCTTGGATAAAATAAGCCCCCAAATCACTGATGACCTGAAGAGTAAATAACCAAGTTCATTATCTTCTAAACTCACTCCTACCCTTGATTTCCCTATGCCTTTTATTACTGTCGTTTCCCCCGAAATCAGTCGAGGTACTTCATAATCATTACTGATCTACTGTACCCTCATGCCTCATAAATAAATTCTGTAATTCCTAGCTTCCCAAAGCTTATTTACTGCATTTTCCCATTCCTTCTTTTTCTTTCATGGCTGTGCATATTAAGTAAACAATTTTTTAACTTCAAACTAGAAATCTCTAACAGCTTCATCATTATTTATTTTAAAGGTGTACTATATACATGTTCTAATTGACTCTACAAAATCCAAAATGATAAGTATTCCTGAAATTTTGCTTTAGCTCTATTATTTTCTTTCTCAAAAACATGCAATGATTTTTCCATTACTAATAGTATTATCTGTAGACCAAAAAATAAGATTTAAAAAGTTGCTGGAAATCTGTAAGGAAGATTACCTTCTAAAATATCAGAAATGATATTCAACAGAGATTAGGGTCTTGTTAATAAAAGTATGGGGAAGATACATCCAGAATAAAAACAATGACAAAAATAAAAGAAGAATAATTGTAGTAAATGTGGTAAGGAAATCCGACCTTTCAGACCTATATAAAATTGTGAATTTGAAGTTTATTGCACTTATGTGAGATTGTATTTTCATCAGTATCTCAAGTATCAGATTTACAACAGATTAAATATTTTATCAATTTATAAGTATATTTTTTAATTAAATAAGTTTGGCTTGCCCAGTGTAATGTAGGTCAGTGATTCTTATTGGAATACTGAAACCCAGTATGGAGCATTTCATAAACTTGAGGGGAAACTTTGGTTGTTACATTGAGAGGCTTTGTTATTGAAATTTATAGGCAGGGGCAAGGATGCTAGCCTTCCTGCATCCTGAGTGGGTGAGATCACATATTGTGACTTTCAAATTTTCCAGGAAATAGTTTTGTAGGTTAAAACCCTATTCATAATTAATTATTCAAGCCTTGAAACTAGCTATATTTAAATATTAACATATGTAATTTTTACATATTTATTTTAAAATATTATTTAACATTTTTCAGGAAGAAATTACTCTGTAAAATGAGGAAAGACTGTTTCTTTGGAATTTTACCAATATTTCACAAAAATTATCATTCTGATGCTATCACCATTTGTGACATTTGAGTCACTCATAAAATCTAGTAGGATCAGTCTGTGTTTATAGCTCTTGAATTCTCAATAGGAAATTTGTTTAAGTCCAAGAATCTGATTATTACAGTATGCCATCAGGCTTACTCAAGCACAAGCACTTCTATATTAAAATACAAATTACTGTATAATAAATTACTTTTATTTTTCTTTTGGGTGAAAGAACATTTACTTTCTTTGTTATAAGTTATGTGCATTTTAGATTATTTCGTTCATGACTTTTTTCAAGACATAAATGGGAACTTTGTGGAATATTTGTTATAAAAAGGGAGTAATGTAATAACACCAAATGATGGTAAAGGTATACAGCAACGATAACTCTCATTCACTGCTAGTAGGAATGCAAACTGGTGTTTTAGAAGCCACTTTGGAAGACAGGAAATTTCTTACAAAGCTAAACCTATTCTTATCATAAGATCAAGCAATCACACTCCTTGGTATTTACCAAAATGAGTTGAAAAATGTATGTCCATATAAAAATCTTCACACAAATATTTATAGCAGCTTTACCAATAATTGCCAGAAATTAGAAGCAACCAAGACATCCTTCGGTGGGTGAATGAATAAAACCATGGCACATCATACAGTGGAATGTAATTCAGTGATTTTAAAAAATGATCTATCCAGCTGTGAAAAGACAGGGAAGGAACTTAACTGCATATTACTAAATGAAAGAAGATAATCTGAAAAAGAGACATACTGTATGATTCCACCTATATGACATTCTGGAAAAGGTAAACTATACAGTAAAAAGATCGGTAGTTGCCAAGATTTCAGAGATAAATTGGTAGAGCACTGAGGATTTTTAGGGCAGTGAAACTATTTTGTATGATACTATAAGGATACATAACATTATGCATATGGCTAGACCCATAGAACTGTAGAACACAAAGCATGAACTCTAATGTAAGCTATGGACTTAGTTAATATTAATGCATCAGTATTGGTTTATCAATTGTAACAACTATACCACACTAACATAAGATGTTAATAATAGGAGAAACTCTGTGTGTGTGCATGTGTGTGTGTGTGTGTGTGTGTGTGTGTGTGTGTGTGTGTGTGAGGGATTTGGGAACTGTCTGTACTTTTTGTTCAATGTTTCTATAAACCTAAAACTGCTATTAAAAATAAAGTCTATTACTTACTTTTTAAAGGGAGTAATGGGTCTGATATAGTTGAGAGACCATTCTTTTTAGAGTCAGAATAAAGGTAACTAACATAAAGGTAAGTAAAGGAGTTGGGTTATTTTCATTCTTTTTCAGTAGGCTACATTGCTCCTTGAGCTACAAACAATGGGTTCATTGATTCCTCAGCCAACTTTATCTAAGTACATTTTATTCTTTCAAAAGTCTTTTTGTTTTACAAAGTATTTTTCAAAGACTTCACTAATGTTGTATTCCGAAAGCTCTGACACCCTCTGATCTCATATCATAATTTTTTGTGTCTATTCCTTTGTATATACATGTTCTTTGTTGCAGTATAATATTAAAGGGTAAACTCATGATTTTTAGGTGGTGTAATGAAGAAAGTAGTGGGATTTTATGACTGATTAACAGAGTATTTTACAAATTGGGATTTCTGGGTTAGCTGTACATGGTTAATATCTAATAGGGCCATGAATTTGGGGATTATCTGTTCCACTGCAAAGAAATTATCTGCACCATTGCTACATAAAATCTACAAGTTACCACCTAACTGTAATAAGGCTGCAGACTTTAATCAATGAGTAATAGTGAGTTAAGTACATTTCTCCAAACAATCCTTGGATGGATGTCATCCCTATATAACACTGAAAAGATGTGCCACCTGTCTTGAGTTATTTCCAAACTTTAAATAATTTTTCTGACATCTTTAAAATCTGGACGTACTAAGAAGTCTCTAGATAGACACTCTTCTTCCTTAAAGTGGCTTTCCTTTTCCTAGAAGGTGTAGATTGCACATCAGTTGCTTTAACACCTTGATCCATGTAGTATTACTTTGATGAATTGTTGGGGATGTAAATTACTGATTCCCTGTATAAACAATCTTCTCACTTGGAGTTCACATCTTTTACTCTATCAAATAAATGAATTAAAATTTTGTCTAGCTATAAGGGTATAAAATGCAGGTTGATATCTGACATAGTAAATGTCATAAAATAGTAGAACTTTAGTGACATGAGGTGGAAAGTATGTTTAATACAATGTTAACATTTAAATTTTTTTTAATTATGGAGAATTTTAGGAGTTTTAAAAAATTTTTGTGATATTCAAAACATATCTTCACAAAAGACTAATTTTAACATTATAATATATCTTGGTTAACTATATTTCTGATCCAATGTTTACCTGGATTACACAAATTGGTTATTCATTATTATGGTTACTAGTAATAGTAATAGTAACTGTAGCAGTAGTATCATTGTTTGGTTCATCCTTGACTACCAAAATTAGAAGAAATAATGCAAAATGAAATAGAATTGTCATCTTATGTAGGTCATGAAAAATCCCAAAATGAGTTGTCGTCACTACTTTTTTTTTTACTAAGTGCACAATTATTTAAGACTAAATTTAATAGAAAACTCTTTATGGATAAAAATTAAAAAATTTTTAACTATCTTAGAAGTAAGGTATTTGAAATGACCTTCTGCTATCTTAGAAAATATGCCCATGTTGGACTTTTCCTCAATATACTCTCATAATCATTCAAGTTCATCTGATTTAAAGTTAAAATTATTCTTGAGGAGAATTATTTCTTGAGAACTGTTATAAAAAAATCTATTCACCTCACTGCCAATTCTCAGATTCTAATACTTGAATTATCTCAAGCCCTCATGTAAATTTATGTTTTTATATAGCTCCATATGGAGATTAGATGATATTAAAGATAAGAAGAGTCTGTGAACTGGCCTGTAACTTTTATGTGTTAGGCCTTCTCTAGAAAAACAATTTTTGGAAAAGATTTTGGCAAATACTAAGATATTCTATTTAAATCCAACCTGTTCAAAATCCCATAAAACATGGTCTTAAAATCAAGAAGGTAATTGGATTTATGGGTAGCAAATATGTTTAAAATGCAGGAGGATTTCCCACTGAACAGGCAAGAAAGAAATCTACCTTCAATATGTTGACAGAAGATCTTTTCAATAGAAAATCCCCATTTCACTCCCAGATTCAGTTATGTTGAATATTTTCTTCTCAAAATTTTAATATAGTCAATCTTTCCATACTTTATATGTTGCTTAGAATATGGGTTAAGTTGTTATAAGCAGACTAGGAATAATAAGAGAAAAAAAGTATAATTTTTTGATTTAAATAAAGAGTTTGAAAAAATATCCTGTTCAAAAGTTAATTATACTACTTGTTAGTTATATTATCCTGGGCAAAAAATAAATTGGTCATTTCGACGATCTTTAAAATATATTTAATAATACCGACCTCATTAATATAAACATCCATGAAGGTAAATAGTATATTATTGCTCTTAATGTATTAACATTGTTAGTTCCATGAATTAAATATGGTAGGGGCTCAGTTGTTGAATGAATGGTTGTTACTATTTCAATTCTAGTATAGAACAACTTTATTTGAGCAAGTGCATTCTCTTTAATTCCAAGGAAAGATGTTCTAGAAGAAAACTTGAGTTTCAAAAGTTTTTCCACTTAGCTAGTTTCCTTAAGGTTGTACCAGAGATGATGTCTAGTTATGAGGCAAAGAAAAAGGCAGGAATAGTTTTGTAAAATGGGCAGAAAGGCTCTAGGAAATAATCCAGTTATCACCCTTTTAATCTACTCCTAACTTTCTTTCCATTGAAGCAAATTTAGAGATAATCACCAAGCTTTTTACCTAGTACCATGAAAGGAATCAGAGCATGCGGACCCAAAATATGGTGCTTTGGCATATTGATTATTTTGAGCTAAAGGCACTTGAGAAACAGCAGGTGCAAGAACGGTTCTCTGGCTTCCGCTTTCTATCTCAACATATACTATAAAATTTTCTGTGAGAAAAGTGCCCTGCTTGTATCAGGAAGAGAATGCCATTCTTATCACTGGAGACTGAGCTGATGCTGAAATGGATCTGTACAAACAACTCTACTAAAATAACACTAATCTTCCATTAGTTTCCCCTGTATATTTTCTAGTCCCCTTCCCACAATTTACTGCCCCAGCCTAAACCCCTTTGCCTTGTTACTCACCCCCAAGTTTTTCATTTCTTTGTTTAAAAAGTTTATAAACTCTCAGTTCTTACTGCTTCTTTGGGCCTTCATTTTCCTTCTGAAGATTGCTGCCTGCATGTAAAATTATTTTTTTAAATCTGTATGCTTTTCTCCTATTAATCTGTCTTATATCAATTTCTCAGGCCCAGAACAAAACCT
>NW_006784763.1:4055388-4082773 GCF_000442215.2 Lipotes vexillifer | reverse complement strand
CCTACACCCATTAGACCTTTATTAACTCAGGTACCCAGGGCATTAGATTGATTAGAAGAATGCAACTCAAAAGATCGTTTCAGTGGGGGGTCTGGGGGGAAGGAGGAGACAGTGGAAACCAAAACATCTTTTCCCAAGAGTTTTTGGGAGCATAAAAGGATGTTGAGACACATGTGCTAAATAATTAAGGAACTAATAAATAACATTTAAATTATACAATACATTGGAAAGAGCAAGGATAAAGAGGCTGGGTGTGAAGCTGAGTCACTGGAACCTGAGGTGGCATGTGTAGGAGACAGGACATGGAAACCGGACCAGCAGGGACTGTATAGAAAAAACAAACAAACAAAAACTGTTACCCAGCTGCCTGCACAAGCTCCTAAATTGCTGCAGAAAAGCAAGTGGGAGCCAATTTATGGAGCCATATTGGCATGCCTTTGTCACTGGCAGTGGGTCTCCCAGTGACAATTATCCATCCCTGCTTTAAGAAACTGCTCAGTTCAATTCCAACCACTCTCTGTGGGCACTGTCTTCAATAACTAGGATACTTGTAAACCCAGCCTCTCTGCTACAAATCAGTAGAGTGTGGGGTCTTTGATTCTTAGGGTTGTAGCAGAAAAGGGAAGGTCAAGATTATCAATAATTGGGTAGGGCTGCTGCATATCAGCTTGAATTTTCCTTCGAGTCAAAAAGCAAGGAGAGGGCTTCCCTGGTGGCGCAGTGGTTGAGAGTCCGCCTGCCGATGCAGGGGACATGGGTTCGTGCCCTGGTCTGGGAAGATCCCACATGCCGCGGAGCGGCTGGGCCAGTCAGCCATGGCCACTGGGCCTGCGCGTCCGGAGCCTGTGCTCCGCAACGGGAGAAGCCACAACAGTGAGAGGCACACACACGGAAAAAAAAAAAAAAAAAAAAAGCAAGGAGATTCTCTTGCATTACGTACATAAATCTCATCTCCCCAAATGTACTATAAGAACATTCAAAAGTTAAGGAAATGATATCTGAATAAGTGCTGGGTAATGAGAAAGTAAACACCATCAATTTGATTTTTCTGTCCTTCTAAGGTGAGCAATCCTAGAAACATAGTCAAGTGATTGTTTCAAATTGGGTGGTCAGGTTTATTAATAAAAAAGTATTCATTGCATTTTTCTATGAGAAGGATGTAGCCCTATGTAACCCAGATGTCTCAGATTTCCGTAACCATAGGGCTACAAAACAAAACTAAAAAATGCAAGTTGGACCCCTCCCTGGTATGATCAATTGGCAGAACCCATTAATGGGTGTGGCATATACAGTCAAGAAGCACTATCTGCCCTGTTTTTCTCTCAACTACAGCTGCTACTTGTGCAAAACTGAGGCTTATGAAAGCATCCAATGAAGTCTGAGTATAGAGACAGGCATACTTTTTTGCAAACATGTCTGAAATGCCAAAGTCTTTAATATTTGCCGTATAGGACATTGTGTGGTATGAGCAAAGCACAGAGCCAATTACAAAAAACTAGATTCCAGTGATAAAAGATAAGTAGAGAAGAATCTTAGACAATTCTCTCAGAGTAAGTTCTGCAAACTGGGTGGCACTCCCTAGAGCTCGTTGCAGTAGAGGTGGGTGTTCAGAATTTTCCATCACATTCTTTGTGAATGCGATGGAAAAATACTTTGTGAAAGTATTGTGATTAGCAAGCAAACAAGCATGAAGAATCACCCTGTCTTCTTTTTGTGCTACAGGCCCTGGAGAATATTTGATCCCTACAGTATTAGGCAGAAGAGAAGGCTTTACTAGGAGCCAGTGAGACTCAACTCTCTAGCAAAGGGTTTAACAAACAAACAAAAAAAAGTTTTAAAATCTATATGAATAACAGAAAAGAAAAAAATTTGTCACCGAACCAAACTGGAGTACTCTTGCCAGTGCGCAGTCAAGCCAATCTACTGTGAAGGAAAATGCAACATGTGACAAAACATATGAAAATCGTGACCTGTCATTCCACCATTGACTCAAAACACTTGAATGAAATAAGTACTTCTATCTTTCTGAGATATATTATTTAGTGAAAAGTATAGATAAAGAACATTTTATCAGAGTATTGTGTAATACCAATTGTGTGATTGGTTCGTAAGGTGTTATCTCTAAAAAGATTTATCAGAAGACTTGAATGAATAGTTTTGCCTCTGAGTAAGGGAGCTAGGGAACTGGTAGGAGACATACTGGCATTATTCTCCATCTTCCTTTAAACACTTTTGTAGATTGCTTTTATACAAAATTGTGTATTCTGTAACTTCTTTATGTATCATGTATCCAATAAAGCAAACATGCAAATAAATAAAAGCTCATCGGAAAATAATGTTTTAAAGCAAAGAAAATGTGTTCAACAACAAGTGTTAGCAGTAATCCTTAGCAGGAAAAAGTACAACAAACACAACAAACACTGGTTCTGCTCGTTCCACCATTGATTATATAATCTTAGCAGTCTATTTAAACCCTCAATCTCATTTTCTGTATCTGAATCTTGGGGACAATAATATGTAAATCAAAATTTTGAAGAAGAATATTTAAAAAGAGAAACTTTGAAAAGCTCTCTGAAGCCTAACACTGACAGATGCTCAGTAAGAAGAGCGTGAGGGTGTCATTACATTTTTTTTGTATCCAAACATATTCAAAATTAGGAAAGCTGATTCATTAAATAATAAAATAAAATCAACATCAAAGAAAAACTCACCAAAGCTCATTATTCATTCTAAGGAATTTCAAATTTGTCCTTTTCTTTTATTCAAGATAAGACCTATTTGCAGGTATTCACTATCTTAATGAAGAGTTTCAGAAAAGAGTATATTACGGTAAACTTCTGTAAGTAGTAAAACGGTATATAAGAACAAGTGTAAACGGTGATCAACGTTATATTTCATTAACCATTTATTTTAAGAGCATTTTATGCACTCAGACTCAGAAGGCAACACAGGAATTAGTTACTAGTGTTAAGTTTTAATAGTAAATCTGGCAAATTATGTCTCAGCATCTTGTTCTTACTCTCATAAACAGTTGTGATAAAACAAGGCCTTTCGGCTTATCTCAGATGTAAGGTAAAAGGAGAAAATAGAATGATGAATATAAGAGTTATTCATACTTTACATAATTAATAACTATTTTAACCAATTTATCTGATGACTCAGAAGACTAATAGTAGGATGCTAGGGCTTCCCTGGTGGCGCAGTGCTTGAAAGTCCACCTGCTGATGCTGGGGACATGGGTTCATGCCCCGGTCCGGGAAGATCCCCCATGCCGCGGAGCGGCTGGGCCAGTCAGCCATGGCCACTGGGCCTGCGCGTCCGGAGCCTGTGCTCCGCAACGGGAGAGGCCACAACAGTGAAAGGCCCCCCCCCCAAAAAAAAATAAATAGTAGGATGCTAGAGAGAGGCTGTTTTTAAACTGCTGGGATTTAAAGAGAAAACATTGCTGATTGCTATGTTTACTGCAATTCCTTCTTAATCTACATATGAGTATATGTTTTAAACGTAACAGGCTCCCCAAATTTTACAGTTGGTTTAACCTAAGGCCTCAGATCTTGGACCACACATCTTTTCCATACAGATTCTCTTTCTTAATCATCTCTTCCAGAGTCTTGGATTTAAATACCATCTGCATTCTGATCATTCCTAAATTTATATTTTTAGTTGCTCCTCTATGCTGACTTCAAAAATCATATATTCAGGGCTTCGCTGGTGGCGCAGTGGTTCAGAGTCCACCTGCCGATGCAGGGGACACGGGTTCGTGCCCTGGTCTGGGAAGATCCCACATGCCACGGAGCAGCTGGGCCCGTGAGCCATGGACGCTGAACCTGTGCGTCTGGAGCCTGTGCTCCGCAACGGGAGAGGCCACAACAGCGAGAGGCCTGCGTACTGAAACAAAACAAAACAAAAAAAATCATATATTCGGCTAACTACTCACTTGGATATCAATTAGGCACGTGAAACATCAAAAACCAAACTCCTGATTTCCCTCTCTTACGACAAAGTCTTCTCCTTCTACTGTCTTCCACAGCTCAGAAAATCTTTTCTCTATTCCTCCAATGTTTAGGTCATTCCATTCACCTCTCTTCTTTTCCCTGTGCCTGTAAATCCTACTATCACTATCTTAACATTTGTCATCTCTGGGCACCTTGGTCCAAGCCATCTTCTTTCACTGAGATAGTTGAAAATCTCAGAAGTTGTCTTTCTACCTCTTTTCTTAATTCTCCTTCGATGTATTCAATGCAAAGCCGTCACAGTGATCCTGAAAGGACATTCCTTTTCTCAGTGCCCTCCAATTGCCATGCATCACTCTAAGTAAAAACCCATTATCTTTCATAGCTTGTAAGGGTACATATAGTTCAGCTTCCTTTCTGTCTAAGAACTCACAACCAATAACCCTCTTTCCATTTTCTTCACAGGACTCTCTAGCTCTTTCTCATCAAGAACATGCCAAGCACATCCAGACCTTATTGCCCTTATTCTTTTCTCTGCCTAAAACGCCTTCCAGCAGTTTATCTGTGTGAGTCACTGTCATTTTCTCTCAGTTACTTTGACCTCCTTATTTAAATTTCCACAATCACCTCTCTACTGCCACTCTATTCCCCTTCCCTTTATTATTATTATTATTTTCCATAGTACCTATCACCATTTAACATACTACAAATTATACCTATTCCCTTGTGGGACATTTAGTCCTGTCCAAACTCCATAAGACATGTGGTCTATGCCATAAGATCCTTGAAACTTGGTCCTATCCAAAACATCCATGAGCATATTTGCTCCATGCCAAAATGTTTTGGAAAGGACCAAATATCAAGGACTGTTTGGTGTGGACCAAATGTCCCCACGCATTTGCTAACCCACTTATTCTACTGATATTTTTGGTTTCCCAGTTTATTTCAATGTTACCTTCCTGAAAGAAGAAATTATTGTCCATCTTAATAAATACTATATTTCCAGTGATAAGAATAATATCTGATTTGCATTTCTCTAATAATTAGTGATGTTGAGCATCTTTTCATGTGCCTTTTGGCCATCTGTATGTTTTCTTTGGAGAAATGTCTATTTAGATCTTCTGCCCATTTTTTTATTGGGTTGTTTGATTTTTTTGGTATTGAGCTGTATGAACTTTTTCTATATTTTGGAGATTAATCACTTATCAATGATACAATGAGGTATCACCTCATACCAGTCAGAATGGCCATCATCAAAAAGTCTACAAATAATAAATGCTTGAGAGGGTGTGGAGAAATAGAAACCCTCCTACACTGCTAGTGGGAATATAAATTGGTACAGCCATACTGGAGAACAGTATGGAGGTTCTTTAAAAAAATAAAAATAGAGCTACCATATGATCCTGGAATCCCACTCTGGGCATATATCTGGAGAAAACTGTAACTCAAAAAGATACTTGCACTGCAATGTCCATTGTAGCACTAATTACAGTAGCCAAGACATGGAAGCAACCTAAATGTCTATCAACAGAGGAATGGATAAAGAAGGTGTGGTACATATATACAATGGAATATTACTCAGCCATAAAAAAGAATGAAATAATGCCATTTGCAGCAATACAGATGGACCTTGAGGTTATCATACTAAGTTAAGTAAGTTAGACAGAGAAAGACAAAAATCATATGATATCACTTATATGTGGAATGTAAAACATGCTACAAATGATCATATCTACAAAACAGAAACAGATTCACAAACATAGAAAACAAACTTATGTTTACCAGAGGGGAAAGGTGAGGGGGATAAATTAGGAATTTGGGAGCAACATATACACACTATTATGTATAAAATAGATAAACAAGGACCTACTGTATAGCACAGGGAACTATATTCAATATTTTGTAATAACCTACATGGGAAAAGAATCTGAAAAAGAATATATATATATATACACACACACAAGCATATATGTGTGTATGTATAATTGAATCACTTTGCTGTACATCAGAAACTAAGATAACATTATAAATCAATTATACGTCAATAAAAAATAATTAGAAAAGAATAATTTCTGCATTGTGTTAGCCAAATGTTAGAAAATGTTGAATTAATATTTGATTTTCTATGAATGTCTCTCTGCATGTCGTTTATGCCTTAAAACTTTCTGTAGAGATATGGTTCTAATGTTGATGCATAGGACAAAATTTATGATTTATGAGAAGAGAAACACCCTTCAATGACACATCTGCCATATTACCCCATGTTGAGAAAACATTATGTGGAGCCCAAATGAAGCAACACAAGCAATAAGGTATTAAACACAATTTTTAAATTAATCTTTATCTCAAAGTTAAATATGAAAATGAAGGAAAATCTGACTCTATGTTATTTTAAATTTCACCATAAAGTCATTATTGGGTGCCACAAATATACATATCAAGGTTTTGTAGCTTCCTTTTCCTTTCTTCTTTCTTTACATATTGAATGATTGCTATGTTAGGTACTTATGAAAGCAAGTCACCAGTTTGTTACGGAGTTTCCTGAAATTACTACTCAATTTCCTTGTAAGAGGCAACTATGGCAACTAGAAGATGCAGGAACTGAGCATTTATTCATCCAGGAAGGAGACAAAGACATAATATTAGGCAGGAGGGCATGCAAATATTGCCCTTATAAATCGATTTCTAAGCATAATTCTACTTCACTGTTTATTAATATATTCATATCTTAATAAAATGAGCAAAGAATATTCTAGCTGTTTTATACTTTCAAAGATTTTCTTTAATGTTTGAGAGCAAGACAGTTGGAACATGTAGGATAACTAAAAATAAACTTTAACCACAGTTTCATCAAATGCTAAATTGTCTCTACAGCAACATAAAAGCTATTCTCTCCAATAAGATTCTTCATTTGAAGAATGGACCGTCCTGGAATTCTTATTGAATGTTTAACTCACTAAGCTAAATTTGTCTTTACATTCAGCAAGTTGGCTGCTTAAATTTGTCCTAGAAGAACTTAGAAACTAATCAATAACAAGTAAGAATGAAAACATTCGAAATGATTTAGCATTTCCCCTATGAGTAAAAATAATAGAAATAGGGTTATTAGAGTTGTGATTTTCATTAAGCTGAAGATCCATTTATTTTCTAAAGGAAGAATTAACTAATGCTTTCCATATAAATCATCAAACTTTAGATGGTATTATAATGCAAAAATATAACCCAAAGCATATTGAGTTTTGAATTGCAATTTGAAAGAAATTATTTCAAGATGTTTAGAAACTAATATGTTAAGATAATGAGTAGCAGAATATTACCATTTACCAATCATATACTTAAATGAAAAAGTCTTTGTCTAATGTCATGCATCTAGTTTGCATAAATGAATTATGCATAAACCTAGAAAATATTGAATTTGGTAAAATTAATAATGTCCCTTTCAAACATACGTCCTCACTATAATTATTAATTTATTACAGTTAATTATGCTAATTCCATCATATTCTAATGTTTAAATTAAATTTTGTTCTAGTCTACATCAAAATATAAGACCACTAAAAGACTACCATATTTTAATGTATTTATTTTATTTTGCTAATTAAGAAAATAACAAAATAATATTTCAAATGATGAACTTCCTACTCTTAGTTAAGTGATATACTATATCTATATATCTAGATCTATGTATCTATCTATATATAAACAAGTTCTTAATTTAAAATATGATTACGTTTAAACATTTGGGGAGTTGGGGAGAAAACATCTTAGGAGCCTCAGATTCAACAGCCAGTGATGCACAGGGGGGAAAAATCTTGTAAGTCAAGTGAACAAATTTTTCAAGGGAAGAGAAAAGACACAGTTGTGTCACATGCTGCTGATAATAGGTCAAATAAGATGAGGTCCGAGATTGGATTTAGCAACTGGGAGGTCATTGGTGAACTTGACAATGGAGGTTTCAGTAGATTTGCAGCAAAAGCCTGACAGATGTTTTCCAAAGAAATGGGAGAGGAATTTGAGACAGTGAGTGGGGGGAAAAAATTGTTTTCAGTTTGCTGAAGGAAAGGAAAGGAGAGAAACGCAGTGATCGCTGAAAGGAAAGGGGAGTAGAGAGAATTTTTTCTTTTTTCTTAAGGTGGGAGAAATACTGCCTTCTTTGCATGCTAATGGGAAAATCGATTCCTTTGTAAGGTTGGAGGTGTCCAGGCTTTCTGGCCTGGCCAGGACCCCAGGGGTGGGGGAGGGAGGTAGCTCAGGTGTCGCCACTGCCACCTTCAGGTCCCAGGAAGGATTTGCAGTCACGCCTGGCACTGGAGCCTGAGGAATGGAGGGTCCTGGTGGCACCAACTGCACCAGGCTTCTCATCACCTCTCTGCCCCAACTGGAAGAGTGTCTCTGTCACTACTCCTGGGGCCACTTGTCATTTCAGCTGCAGCACCTGTGGACAGTCCCTTGTACGCTGACCACACCCACCTCCAGTGCTCACCTTGGTCTCTGCTTTGCTGCCCCAGACCTCTTACTAAACCTGCTCAGCTCAGCTTGCTAAGTTCAGGTCCAGGGCAGCTAGGAAGTGAGAGAAGCAGGGACACAAAATGAACAAAACCTCCTCTTGTCCTAGGAGAAACAATTCTGGAATATATCCTACACAGTCCCTCCACTGTCCCCAAGGCCACTGAGCCACGCCGTCCACAGCAGTTAAATGGATACTCCCTCTGTGCTTGCTTTTTCCATTCCCTGGAGGGAATTTTGCTGCTCTGTTCCCTTAGTTTACCTTCCATATAAACTACCTGAACCCAGGCTTTCCTCTCAGCTCTGTTTAGTGAGGCACCCAAATTGGACGATGCCAAAGGATTTTAATCATAACCTTATTTACAATGGCAAAAATAAAACCAGCGTTTAAAACTTTGCATGAACAGTTAAACATCGTGGTCTACCATTATTAAATACTATGTAGTTATTAAAATATCTTTGAAGAAAATATAAAATTTCCATAAAAGCCAAATTGGGGGGTGGGGGTTATATATATGATTGGGTTTTATTATATTAATTATTTTAGTAAAAATAGTTTCTTAAGCAATTTATGCCATCTTTATAAACATGAAGATAAAATAAATGTTAATTATGAAGATAAATAGCATTAGCAAATTATAATATATAGGAAGAAAGTCAGTGTATTCTTTTCTTTGACTGCAGGCGAATTTCCCAAATGATTGGGTTTTAACTAGTTCAAAAGATAGAGTGAAAAGAATAAATATTTTTAAAGAACTGGAATATGGCAAACAATGTGCCCCAGAACCCTAAAGTAATAGCATCTTTTAAAATGTATACCTGTTTTTATTCATATAAGTATATCGATAATGTGTAGTGACCAAAATGAAATATATTATTGAAAATAAATACCACACATTTATAAAAATATAAAGACTGTCTTTTTCATGTGGCATGTAATCTTACAGCCTTTTTATGTGCTTTAGTTCATTGAACAGACATCCACATTTATTTAATCACAGTGATGTCTTTATACATTTTTTTTTCTTATTTGGTGACTAATTTAGAGGCCATCCATGGATCTAAATCATTTACACTGTTTCTTGCCATGTTTACCACTTAATCTTCATCTATGCCATACATCAAAATTAATGTTTTTATGAGGGTTTTAGTGCATTACTGGAATCATGGCATGTTAATAAAAAACACAGCATTTTATTTTACTATATAAATGGGTAGTCTCCTACCAACATGTTGCCAGAGAAATCTTTACAGTCTATTATGTTAATAACCCAAGGATATAAATTCCTCGACTGAAAATAATGAACTATAACCTAAAGTAAATAAAAAATAGATCACAGAGTGATGTTTAACCATCTTCTTTCAGACACCAGTAAGGTGTTTTAAAAAGCAAGAATATTCTGATAGTATGTGTCCTCATAGTATCTTTGTATTTAGCTGTATTCTTGAGATTTAGTAGGTTATATTATTTTCTGAAGTCATAATGGCACCTTTGTAAAATTCATAATGATTCCATGAAGATTTGCAAATTTTGTGACATAATATAAACTTTGGATTTGCTTATACACACTGTGTAAAATATAAATACAATTTCCTAAGTAGGCAAAACAATAAATTATGTTTGAAAGTAAGACTAAAGCATATTACCATAGAACTTCATTAAATAATGAATTCATTAATTTTTGGTTATTCTCTTATTCTGCAAATATTTACTGAATGCCCTGCATGTGTTAGGCACTGTTCTGGGCAGTAGATTACAGCAGAGAACAAAACAGGCCAAAGTTGGTGTTCAATTTAGTGAAAGGACACAATCTATAAGCCAGATTTTGAACACTATATGACACGTGTGAAGGAGACTAGAGCTGTGGAGAAAGAAAGGTAAGGAGGGGATGGGAATCAGGGTGGGAATAGTACTACAATTTAAATAGAGTGGGAAAGGAAGCCTTCACTGAGAGTAATCCTTGAGCAAAGTCAAGAGGAGACAGAGCCAGCAATAGGGAAGAATGTTTCAAACAGAGAGTGCAAAAGCCCTGAGGTGAGAAGGGAGGTGATCTGGTGTGTTTGAGGATAGGAAATGAGTTTCCTGATTTCGGAGCAGAGTCGGTGAAGGACATGAGGACTATCTGAAGAATGAGGGACATGTAGGGGCTTCCCTGGTGGCGCAGTGGTTGAGAGTCCGCCTGCCGATGCTGGGGAAACAGGTTCGCGACCTGGTCTGGGAAGATCCCACATGCCACGGAGCGGCTGGGCCCGTAAGCCATAGCTGCTGAGCCTGTGCTTCCAGAGCCTGTGCTCCACAACAGGAGAGGCCACAACAAGGGAGAGGCCCGCGTACCGCAAAACAAACAAACAAACAAAAACAACAAAAAAAGAGTAACACATGTCAGGATTCTGTGGCACTCTGCAAAGAGTGCCCTGCACTGGACCCTTGGTTCTTACCTTATCAGAGCCCTGAAGCCACAAACTCCTCCTCTGCATTTCCAAAATAGGGGCTTGGGGTCTCTATCACCTAAGCAGAATATTCTCCATGAAGACTCAAGTCTCTTCTTTAAACCATATGAACTAAGCAACCAGGATTATACAGCCCCATGAACATCCCCAAGGAATGTCAGTAACTATAATTACTTTAAATTTCTTGATCCCAGCTGTTACTGACCAGAGTTCTTAGACTCCTTAATCAACAATAAGAGGCCAGACAAGAAATTCAGGCAAAGTTTTACTGGGACTGGTGCGGCAGCACAAGGGAGCAAGAATACGTAACAGGTTCCCTTCCTTGCTCCCTTGGCGGGGGGGGGGGGGGGGTGTTGAGGGTGCGAGCCGGTCCCTTAAACGAGGTGAAGGTAGAGGCAGGTCCAGGGGTCAGGCCAGAGGGATGGCGGCTGCCCACCCCCTTGGAGGTGCCGTGTGCAGGGATAATGCGCAGGCCCCTGCTTTTGCCCCACACCTCAAAAGCAGCAGTTAGGTTTTTTGGTCTTTTTGTCTCTTGTTGTTCATAATTTGCCCCAACTGGGCATGCATGCAGTTATTTATAGTTTCTTTGCATTCTGTTGCTTGAGGAGCCGTTTACCCCAGTGCAAGCACTGCAGCAAAGGATCCCCAGGTCCCAGGTCCCAGCCTGTCTCAAAACCATCGTAATATGGAAATTGAGTTGGTCTCTCTACCCAGAAATTTAAAGAATTATTAAATATAATGCATTTATAGAGTTCCACCTCATTTCCATCTATTATAATAAAGACAGAACTTTTACTTAGACTATTAACTTTCACAGTAGCAATCTGAAAACTGGCACAAATTATGAATTTGCTAAACCATGTTCAATCATTGCAGATCCCAGCAAGATCTACACATTTAGCATGCTATATTAAAAACAAGGAAGAGGAGGCTGACATTGCAAATGTGGATTTATTTCACTTATTGTTAAGAATTACTATTCAACTTTTATGTTAATATTTGTAAATATAATGACCCTTACATAAATAATAGCTACTATATAGCAACTGTTATATGTAATACATTATGCAAAGTATTTATATGCATTACCTCATTTTCTAATTGCAATAGTGAATATATTTTTAAATAAACTTTTAATATTAGAACAGTTATAGATTTACAGAAAAAAAATATCCAAAGAAAATATAGAGATTTCCCATATACCCTGCACTCAGTTTCCCCTATTAATAACATCTTACATTAGTTACGGTACATTTGTTACAATTAATGAGCTAATATTGATACATTAACTAAAGTCTATATTTTGTTTAGATTTCCTTAGCTGTTACCAACTGTCCTTTTCTTTCTTTCTTTTTTTTTTGGCCAGGCCCTCAGCACTGAAAGCAAGGAGTTCTAACCATTGGACCTCCAGGGAATTCCCCGGATTGTCCTTTTCTGTTCCAGGATCCTATCTAGGACATGACATTATATTGAATTATGGTGTCTCCTTAAGCAACTCTTGGTTGACAATTTCTCAGTCTTTTCTTGTTTTTTTATGACCTTGATAGTTTTGAGGAGTATTGGGCAAATATTTTGTAAATTATTCCTCAATTGGGATTTGTCTGATTTTTTTTTCATGGTTAGAATGGAATTATGTTTTTTTAGGAGGAAGACCACAGAGGTAAAGTGCCATGTTCATCCTATGATATCAAGGGCACTGTTATGGCTTGTACACTGCCCACCCCCCAAGAAAAAAGATAAATGAGGTCCTAACTCTCAGAATCTCAATACATGATCTTTTTTGGAAAAAAAGTTTTTGAAGATGTGATTAGTTAAGTTAAAATGAGGTCATACTGGTGTAAGGTGGGCTCCTAATCCAATATGCCTAGTGTCCTCATAAGAATAGAGCCTTTGAAGTCACAGAGACACAGAGATAAAGCCATGTGTTGGTGAAAGCAAAGATTGCAGTTAAGCAGCCACAAGCCAAGGCATGCCAAGGATTGCTGGGGACACCAGAAGCTAAGAGAAAGGCATGGAACAGATTCTCCCCTAGAGCCTTTAAGAGAACATGGCCGTGTTGATATCTTGACTTTGGACTTCTAAACTGTGACATCATTAATTTATTTTATTTAAACCACCCAGTTGGTGGTACTTTGTTACAACAGCCCTAGGAAAGGAATGCAGATACATACTATTCACATGGCTTATAACTGTTGATTATAAGCTCAGGTAGTGTTAGGTTTCTTAACCATAAGTTACTGTTTTTTCCCTTTTCCATGCTATACATTTTGGAAGACAATCACTATGTCCAACCCCTTCTAAAGGAATGGCGAGTTATGTTTTACCTTCTTGAAGGCAGAGTATACTCATAAATTATTTGGAATTCTTCTGCATGAGAGATTTGTCAGATCTACCCCCATTTAATTGATTTATTCATTTAATTATTTAGTTATATCACCATGGATTCATGAACATTTATTCTATATTTTTTGGTTATCCAATAATGCATTATTCTGTGACTCAAATTGTTCCACGTCTGGCTATTAAGAGCTGTTTTAGATGGCCATATATATTTTAGTTGGCTCATTTTAACTTAACTAATTACGTCTGCAAAAACCCCATTTCCAAATAAGATCACATTTTGAGGTACTGAGGGTTAGGACTTCAATTTATCTTTTTTGCGGTATGCAGGCCTCTCACTGTTGTGGCCTCTCCCGTTGCGGAGCACAGGCTCCAGACGCGCAGGCTCAGAGGCCATGGCTCATGGGCCCAGCCGCTCCGTGGCACATGGGATCCTCCCGGACTGGGGCACAAACCAGTGTCCCCTGCATCCGCAGGCGGACTCCCAACCACTGCGCCACCAGAGAAGCCCCAATTTATCTTTCTTGATGGGGACACAATTCAGCCCATAAGTGTCCTTGACATGATGTGATGAAAATGAAAGAAAATGACATTTAATTCTGTGCTCTTCTTAAAAAAACATAATTCCATTCTTTTTTTTTTAATAATCCCATTCTAATCATAAAAAAGATCAAACAAATCCCAATTAAGGGAAAATATACAATATGTATATGTATATATATATATATACACACACCATATATGTAATAATTTTATTAAAGTTTTAAGCATTGTTATAATAACTTAAAAATTATTTTTTTTTGCTATTTCATCATCTTCCATAAGTAGCTATGACATCTAAACTTTAGTTCCAAGCTTGTTATCATAGGTGACTGGACCTTGAACATTGTTTTGGAACTAACTTCCTGTTCATATTTTTCAAACCCACTAATATCAGATGTATATCCCTAAAATACAACAATGATCATACCAGGCCCTTGTGGAAAAAATATTCACTGCTTTTCCATCACCAGTGAAATCAGATTCTACCCTCCGCCAAGGTTTATAGGATCTAGCTGCAAACAAAATTTCTAGTATTACCTCCTCACCTACCCTTTCCCAATTCTCAAACTTCAGCAGGTAGAATTTTCACAGGTCTACATATGTACATAGTGTTTTCCAGTATGTATCATTATTTATGTTGTTCCCACTATCCAGAATACTCTATTGCCCCCAGCCAAATGTCTAAATCTTACTCTTCTTTCCCAGACAAGAATCAATGTTGTTTGCTTGATAAAACCTCCTAATCTTTCCAGTTAGAAGAAATCTCCTGTCTCTGAACCCCCCTGACATTTGAGTGTTTCCCGTTTTACACACCACTCGATCTTATTCATGAATCTAACGTACTGAAAGCAGGATACATATCTTAGCACTTATAAAAATTCTCCACAGCACCTAGCACGACATCATCCATATTCAGTTTTATATTTAACATGGATTCATGTGGTAGAAGTCAAGAAGAATGGAGTTATTTTTAATCTTCTTTCAAATTGATAAAATTTACAAATTTTTTTCAGTTAAATCCAATAATTTATTCAGTATCTCCTTCATATCCAGCTTTCCATCTTCAATAAACCATTTAATGGAGCTTTTCTAACTCAGGCTAATTTATAAAATCAGATATTATTTTAGCCCTGTCTCCTTCTTTCCATTATTCTCATATTTTGTCTGTATTTCTAGCAGTTGTTTTCTCTAAGTATATAATTACATTGTTTATTTGTATGTGAATGTTGCATTTGTTACCCTTAAAATCACTCCTTTTCAAAGTTAAGGAAAGAGAGAACGTTTCCTGGAAGCTAAAGTTAAAGAAGTCTTTAAATCTAGGGAATCCTTGTAAATGAAAGTGATAGTTTTTTTATATAAGCCCATCCTTTAAATTAGCCAGTGACATTTTTAAGCATTGGGAAGCATTTTAATTCCCTGCTAAGAAATGATATAAAGACTGATAATAATTTAGAGCATTAATGGGGTGAAGAAGCAAGTTGAAAGCTAGAAGCAAAATAGAAAAACTAGATATTAAAATGCCTTCTCAAATATAAACAAGGCAACAGCAGGGATTGATATTATTAGTAGTAGAATTCATATGGCTATGGTTGATTCTTTCCAAGATTGGTCAACAATTTCCAATATTTGCTTGTCCAAATAGATAAGTATTTTTCTAGGAACATATGTATTTGTAGTGACCCTTCTAAGACTATAATCACTAGTTATCTTCAAGGACATATTTGACAGGACACACCGATTAATCGCATATGCAGAATTTGCATTGAGCATCTAATGTATGGCTGGTGCAGTTCTATAGGCTTTGGATACGATGAAAAGTCACGGCTATTCCCTCCTTCTGTGACCGTCCTAATGGAATGGACAGAAAATAAACAAAACACATAGCTTTTTAAGTAATCTTAAATAGTAATAATTCTTATAAAGCTAAATAAAATAATACAATATGTGAGGGTATGGTTGAGGGTGTGGAAGGAATTATGTTTATATGTGTTTGTAATTAGAGAGGTCAGGGAAGGCGTTTTTGATATCCATCATTTTAGCAGAAAGCTTGAGTGAAGTGGAAGGGTGGGCTCTCTGAATTCCTAACATTGGTGCAGTCCTTCTCTACTGGGATTTTCAGACTGAAAATAGTGTAGTTTTTTAAAGAAAGTGAAAAGAATTTGAGCAAAATAAGGGTTTGGTATACGTTAATTGCATTATTTATGTATCTTGTAAAGTTTACAGCTTAATCCAGATTTTTCTGTACCTAGCTGGATCAATAGGCACATTGCATTGCTTAAGAGATATAGACTTTTGTAAGTTTTTGGTATAAGAAACTTCTTTGGACATTCAGTGTCATGGTCAATTTTATGTGTCAGCTTGAAGTGGGGCCCAGGATACCCAGATATCTGGTTAAACATTATTTCTGCCCAGATATCTGGTTAAACATTATTCTAGTGTGTCTGCGAGGGTGTTTCTGGAAGAGATTATCACTTGAATTGATGAACTGAGTAATGCAGATGGCTCTCCTCAATGTGGGTGGGCATTATCCAGTCCATCCAGGGCCTAAGCAGAACAATAATGTGGAGGAAGGTTGAACTGATTCCCTGCCTGAATGTTTGAGCTAGAACATCAATCTCATTCTACCCTCAAGCTGGGACTTTATACCATTGGCTATCCAGGTTCTCAGAACTTTAGATCCAGACCAGAATTGGCTCTCCAGCTCTCAGACCTTTAAACTAGGCCTCGCGTTCCTGGGTCTCCTCTTGGTATACTGCAGATGATGGTATTTCTGTCTTTTTTACTGTGTAAGCTAATACTTTATAATAAAACTTTATATATATATAATCTCCTATCAGTTCTGTTTCTCTGGAGAACCCTAATATATTCAGCTTCTGTTGATGTAATTGAAAATAAAACCCACTTTAGCCCCAAAGAAACCTCCGGTAGTGGCTTTTTAAATAAAACACATGACCATAATTTTTTTCTTTTTAAGATGGCATTCATTTTTCTAGATATAGCATCATTTTATTTTATTTTTTTAAAGACATAGGCATGTATAGTTTATTTTTGAGATGATCCTATGAAGCATACATGTGAGAGTGAGGAAAGTGGGAGAGGAAAAGGACGAAGACCAATGAAATCTGTATTAGTGTTTGGGTACCTTAGTTGTCTACTGCTGTGTGACAAATTAACCACAATACCAAGTTACTTAAAACAACAATAAATATTTATCATAGCATCATTTTAAAAACAGCTTAATAGGAGAAATGTTAACATTATATAGAATACATACATACGGAAAATTTATAACTGGGAAAAATCTTGTATTTATTCATATTACTTGGTTTGAATACATTGAATACATTGCAATACATATTTGCATTTAAGCTTTTTTTCTACAACTGGGTTCTAAAAACTCTCCCTAATTCCTTTGAGCATTGGTGGTTAAGCACACCAACATGATGATACTGTATTTTATAACACATCCTTGTGATTTTAGACTCAGAAGCAACCAATTATTCACTGTTCTATTTGCCTTAATTGCTATTTGTTTAAACACATAATATATTTTCCTATTTTCACTGTCTGTTTGTTTTACATTATGTGATAAGCATCTTTTGTGTAAATCCACTAGGATATTTTTACCTTGATTGTAAGTACCAGAGTGGTAGTGGTTAAGAATTAAAGATAGTAACCCCTTTTGGGGGGGAAAAAAAATCTCTGAACATTCCAAGATAGTAATTTCCTTCCTTATTATTATATTATCTGGTATATGACTTTAAACTATAATTAGATTAAGATTTTCATTTTAAAATTATCAAAATGTGTTCCTTTAAAAGGCATTTTAATGGTTTTGTTATCAAGAATTAGGGCTGAACATTTAAATTAAACTCCAGTGCAAACAAGTCAAGTGCAGTGAAAATCAGTGGAAGAGACATCACACTGCTAATTTCTCTCTGGGACAAGGAGAACACCATCATAACTTATTCCTGTTATGCATACAAACTACTCCTTAGATCTGGAGTACACATACAGTGGCAACTCTTCATTACTGTGCTGGATGTAATTAATACTTTATTAGTAAGAAATCCTGGGTAACCTGCCTGGATCTCTGTGTAAATTGTACAGCAACCCAGGATTACGGTGCCACTCAAAAGGGTCAAATTAGATTTCACACATAGGGTCGACCCTGGAGTCAGATTGATTGACTTTTGCTATTGCTTCTTAACACCACATTCCATTCTGCTGAAAATTAGTCAAACACTGGTAATCTGGTTTCTCAGATTTAAAGATTTCCTGCTGGTTCCATCCTAGTCGGTGCTCATTGTTCTTCAGGGAAGAATACAACCATTCTCTCAGTGCTGGGTGTGAACTAGGTCTTGAATATAGTAGCCGCTCGATTCTGCTTTTACACTCACTTATATTTATCATTCCTGGTTGCTAGCAATCAGGATTAGTTCTAGCAACTTCTACCTGAGAGACCCATAAACACTTTCCCACAACCTTCTCCAGGTGTCAAGATGTTTGTCCATTTTATTTATTTTATTTTATTTTTTATTGAAGTATAATTGATTTATAATGTATTAGTTTCAAGTATACAGCAAAGTGATTCAGTTATATATATATATATATATATATATATATATTCTTTTTCGGATTATTTTTCCTTATAGATTATTAAAAATATTGAGTATCGTTCCCTCTGCTATATAGTAGCTCCTAGTTTGTTATCTATTTTATATATAGTCGTGTATACATAATAATCCCAAACTCCTATTTTATCCCCCTCCCCTTTCCTCTTTGGTAACCATAAGTGTTTTCTATGTCTGTGGATCTATTTCTGTTTTGTATATAAGGTATCCATTTTATTTATTTATTTAATTATTTTAAATTTTATTTGTTTAATTTATTTTTTTGGCTGCATTGGGTCTTCGTTGCTATGCACGGGCTTTCTCTAGTTTTGGCGAGCGGGGGCTACTCTTCGTTGTGGTACGTGGGCTTCTCATTGCGGTGGCTTTTCTTGTTGCGGAGCACAGGCTCTAAGCGCATGGGCTTCAGTAGTTGTGGCACGCAGGCTCAGTAGTTGTGGCACATGGGCTTAGTTGCTCCATGGCATGTGGGATCTTCCTGGACCAGGGATCGAACCCATGTCCCCTGCATTGGCAGGCGAATTCTTAACCACAGCTCCACCAGGGAAGTCCCAAGATGTTCATTTTAAATCTCAGATTAAGAAGGCTATAATTTTATGCAAACTACTATATATAAAATAGACAAAGAGCAAGGTCTTACTGTACAGGACAGGGAACTATATTCAGTATCCTGTAATAAACCACAATAGAAAAGAATATGAAAAAGAACATGTATATACATACATATATATAAAACTGATCACTTTGCTGTATATTAGAAACTGACACAGCATTGTTAATGATACTTCAATTAAAATAAAATAAAGTCTATAATTTCACTCCCTTTCTCCAAAGAAACATCCTCTGTGGGAGGAAACATTCAGTGATTTCCATGGACTGAACTCGGCCTCCTGTTGTAGCCTTCATTCGGGAGCTTATATGGAAATCTTGCAACTTCCTTTTTTAGTGGAGGCTATTCTGAGTGATTCTGAACCAGAGCAGGACCCTACAGTCCTTGCCCCCCATGTCTTTCACCTGCCTTTTGTCTGTGGAAAAACTTTAGCCAAAGAATAAGTTTAATCAGAGAAGTGAGAAAATGCAGAAACAGGAAAAGAGTCCAACAAGACTAAATAATAATAGTTTAGTCATTAAGCATATTCAAGGACCTGTAGTTCCTCTTCAAGGGCTATAGATAATATTCTGAGCCATATACTTCAGCTATCTTATAGAGACTAAAACCCCTACCAGGTGGAAGAAATTAACTACATGATGACCAGACTGTAGCCATGACATAAGCTGCCACAATTCCGAGAGCTGGCCTCAAAGAAATGGGAACAAATCCACCCTGGAAGTGAAGATTAACTGTACTTAAAACCATCAATATGACACTGATCAGACCACCGCACAACCAATTTCAAGATGACTGTCAGAGCTGACTGTGTTGTTTCTGCATGCAGCTCCCTCCCTTCACCGGTAAAAGCTCTTGCCCACTGATTGTCAGTGGAGGGGGAAGTCAGCCTTTGGACAGGGGTCCGCCCTCCTCCTGCACCCTAGGTTGCCCACCTCTGAAATAAAGCAAACTTTTCCTTCCAACAACCTTGACTCTTTAGAGCGGTGAGCAGCCAGACCCTCACTTTCAGTAACAATTCCAAGATGACTGTCAATTCATGTACGCATTCTTATTAACTACTCTCAATAAGGGATGGGTGTAATCTCTGCCAGAATAGCCCCTCTGGTAGTTTCCTCATGGTGCTTCTCTGCCAGGTGCCTGGCAAATTTATTTTGGCACCAGTTATAAGGTATCCTGATTTCAGAAAAGTAAAATGTGACAAATGTGCTACTTAGACTTTGGCAACATAGTATGTAGAGTTACAACTTTCATATTATGTCAAGCTGAATTCAGAACTGAGGAATTGTGCCATGAAAGAAATTGAACAGGGAAAAAGGAGAGCTAAATTGTAACCTTGATTAGCATGTTCGACCTTCTCACTCCTTAAGGGAAAGTGGCACTGCTATCTCCCCCTCTCTTCAAGCCAGGAAACTATGTATCATCAGACTTCCTCTGCTTTCTCATTTTTCTTATCTCCCATATCTAATCCATCACCAGATGGTGTCAGGTCTGTCTCCTAAATGTAATTCACTTTGGTCCATTTCTTTTCCATTTCCACTGATATACTTTTGTCCATGCCACCAGCATCTCCGGCTGGAATTGCTCTAATGGCCTCCAACTAGTGTCTCTGCCCCAAGCTGTGTTTGCAGATCAAGTCCATTTTCCACACCGTAGCCAAAGTGTTCTTTTAAAAGTACAAATCTGATCATGTCACATCTCTGGTAAACTATATTATTGGTTCCCCAATGTTCCCAGAATCAAACTCTACAAAGGCTTTCTCGGCATTTCATGATACAAGCCGAGCCCTGTTTACCTTCCCAGCTTCAACTCTTAGCACTTTTCTTCCCAAATCCAATAATACAGTAAACTGAACTTGTCTCCAGGTAATTTCACACCCTGTTGTTCTCTCCGAATGCAATGTTCTTCTGCCTTCTCTATCAAGCCACAACTGCTCCTTTTAACTCTCAACTTAGGTACAATTGCTTCAGAAAAGTCTTCCCTAACTCTCTGGGACTTGTCCCAATACATGTTCTTAATATGACATTTATCATTCCATACTGGGATTCCCGGCTTTACTAGCCTATTATTTTATTTGTGAGCACTCTGGTGTCTCACATAGAAAGCAGTGGAAAGACTCATATTGTATGGTCCCTAATTTATATTGAATACTCTCCATTTCAATGTCATTAGATGGGGCATATAATCACTCATTTTCCAGTCTTCAATTCTCCCTTTCTTCTATTCCTGCTCTAACCTTTTAAGAAATCCTGCTTTTCTTCTGGAGCTATTTAATTTTGTGGCTTCTATACTAGCGTGTTAAGTCTTTGGTGCCTTCCCTTGTTTAGAGTTGTATCTCCTGAAATTTGTGTGAGCCTCCAGTGAGGCTCAAAAAATATTTATTGAGTAAATGAATTCTATCATCAGTGTGAGTTATAGATAACATTCTTACTATCACTTCCTACTAAATACATAAGCCTATCTGAGAATGGAAGACTTATATTTGCTGTGGATATAAAGTGAATTCTCTAACCACTAATTATAAGTTAAATCATTATCAGCAAGAGATAGTTTACAATAGACAGTCTTTGTGTTATTATGGGTGAAAAAAATAAAGGAAACTTCAACATGTATAAACATGCTTGTGAAGATTTTGAGAATAAAGAGTAATATGACAGACCTTCCCCCCACCCCAAATTTGCTTACTAAGGTCTATATCCTTTATACTAAAAAATAAAACAGAAATATTTCTTAAAGTTTGAACTATATTTTATGGCTGACCATGTTGGCTATAAAAGTGAACTACAATAATATTGGATCAAAATAGCCTAAATTAAAAATAATGTTTGGGGGCTTCCCTGGTGGCGCAGTGGTTGAGAGTCCACCTGCCGATGCAGGGGACACGGGTTCGTGCCCCGGTCCGGGAAGATCCCACATGCCGTGGAGCGGCTGGGCCCATGAGCCATGGCCGCTGAGCCTACGCATCTGGAGCCTGTGCTCCGCAGCGGGAGAGGCCACAATGGTGAGAGGCCCGAGTACCGCAAAAAAAAAAAAAAAAAAGTTTACTTTTCAAAAGTATTCTTTTATTAAAAGTTGGAATTTCAATGATTTCCATGAATTAACTAGAGTAGTATGAAAATATCTCTTTATAATGTTTACTGAAAGGGTACCCTTTGATCACCAAGTTAATTAGGGGCTATGAATTTGGTTAATTCCTTACTCTGTATTCTCTGTAGACCTAACTAAAATAATAATAACTAACATCATTTGAAAGCTTGCTGTGGTACCAGGAAGTGACACATTAACTTAGCATGAATTTATTAGCTCACAGTCTTCAAGACAATTCTATAAGACAGTAACATGATCTTTGCTCTATATTTGAGGAAGTTGATTCTCTTTGTAGTAAAGTCATTGTTCAAAAGCTAAACTGCTTCTACCAGCCAGAATATGAAATAGGGTAATTCTGCCCTTAACTGCTATGTGCTCTGCCTCTTTCTGGGCTAAACCGGCCTTATTTATATGCCATGGAGTGACCCTCCAAAGGCAAGGTCACCTACAAATGTGGTACATGTATTAAAACATTTATGAAATTCACAAATTAAAAATAAAATACCTACCCAAAAAGGAAACAAGAGAGAAGAGAGAGACAGAGAGAGAAAGCATCACAGAGAAAATCCAAACACAGAAAGATGGGAAAAAGGGAAGAAAGGAGAAAGAAATGAAGAATGGGTAACAGAATACAGAAAGTAAAATGTTGAGAATATATAAAACGAGGGAGTGTAGCTAATGATGAAAAAAAGAAAGTAAAACTTGGATTTCTGGCCATTCCTTTGCAATCTGATCAGTACTGTGTAGCAAAGGCCACTTCTTCAAAAAATATTGTAGGTACCTAGTAGTTTCTAGATACTTTCCAAATGATTGAGATATCAGAGTGAACTAATATAGGAATGGAATTTCCTTTCCATTCTGGCGGGAGGAGAGAGCTATTACACAGAATGGATGTGTACTATTTTAGATGTGGAAAGCATTCTGACCAGGTGACATTTGTGTAGAGGTCAGAACATTTGTAGGAGTAAACAGTGATGACAAAGGAGAAAAGCATTCTGGGCATCCTGTCGGGAGGAGCTCTGATAATGCAATCTCCCTGAGATTTGCCCATTAGACTCTCACTAAACTTGTCCTGGTCTATGGTGTTCTGACCTTCCTTCTGCTATGTCTCTTCTTAGAAGTGCAAAGGAAGAAGAAGAAATCAAACAACTCCTGGCCTGCTTGTCAAATGAGGAGTCACTTTTATTATATTCTTCTGTGTAAGTGTTTTTAGAAGACTTCATTAGTTATAAAAGAAAGTTTTTCCTGTTTTAATTTTCTGTCAAAGCAGAAAACATTTTCAACTTATATTGGCTCTATCACACTGATAATAGACTTTACTGTATTTTATTTTTCCAGTCAATTCATCTTTTCAAGTCATCACTTTCATGCTGTCATTGCCTAACTAAAACCTACCACATATCTTTGCTGTCTCATTAAATTCCAACTTTTCAATCCAGGATAACACAATGAACAGGATGTAAAAATTTTAGGAGAGCTATGTTTTGGGTTGAATTGTATCCCCCCCAAATTCACATGTTGAACTCTTAATATCCAGCACCGTGGAATGTTATCTAATTTGGAAATAGAATCATTGCAGGTACAGTTGGTTAACATGGGATCCTTAGGGTAGGCCCTAACCTGATATGACTGGTGTCTTTATAAAAAAGGGGAATTTGAACATAGAGATATGCACACAGGGAGAATACCATAAGAAAATGAAGATAGAAATTGGGGTGATGATTCTACTAGCTAAGAGACACCAAAAATTGCCAGGAAACCACCAGAAGCTAGCTGAGAGGCATAGAATTGATCCTCTCTGATAGCCCTCAGAAGGAACCAACCCTGCTGATACCTTGATTTGGATTTCTAGCCTCCAGAACTGTGAGATAACAAATATGTGTTATTTAAGTCACCCAAATTGTGATACTTTGTTGCAGCAAACTAAAACAGGTGATATGCCACCACAAAATATACCACATAAAATATGCCATTTTGGCATAAAGTTTGTTCTGAAGGTAATTAAGGAACAGCAAACACAGGAGGAACTCTCTGCACTTCTTTCTGCCTAAATTTCTCTTTGTAAAGGTATTTCCCTCTCCTGTCCCAGGAAGAGAATGACTCAGTCGATGGAGATGACTCTATAACTGGAGATGGCACCAACTTGAGTCTGCACAAACCTCATTAAAATAACCCTTACCTTCATTAGTTTCCCCCGTATATTCACCTTCCCACAATCTACTGCCCCTAGACACCCAAATCCCTTTTGCTTTGTCTATCTGTCTTTTGTCAGTTTAATCCACACTCCTCAGTTACTATATCTAAGAGGGTAGAGGAAAAGTTTTTTTTTATTCTCTACACAGACTTGACAAATTTGAATATAACCTGAGTTACTTCAATGTGGCTATTTTGTTCCTTTCAACATGTTGTTGAATAAAAACAAATTCATATTATTTTTCCTTCCATGAGGTAATATTTGTCACAGTCTTTAGTTTGAGACTTTTGTTTTGTTTCATGATATTCTGCATAGTGAAAGCACAGATTAGTCATATCAGAAGAAAATTAGTCAAAGGGAAGTTTGACAAACCAGTGGCTATAAGCTAATATGTCCAGTACAACTGAAATCATCATTGTCATTGCAAGTCTTGTATTTACAAGAATATCATTTGGACTGTACTTTGCAAATGATAGAAATGAAGCCAATGCAAGTGGATTATTTGCACAGAGTCTTAGGACTTCTAGCAGCAGACACTCAGTTGGTGCTCTGGTCTGTGTGACTTTAGATTCCATCTCCTAAATCCGATTTTAATCATTCTCGATCAGAAGAACAGAAGATTGCAGTCAGTATCAGAAAGTCAAGGTGTTGTCTTTTAAAATATTGGTGAATTGAGGTCTGCTAACAGGTAGGAAATAAGAAAGTAATAGAAAACTAAAATATAATAAAAACTGATGTTTTCATAACTTCCTATGAACAAGATGTTGTGCAAAACTTGCATGTATCACCTCATTTGATCTTTACTGTCAAGAGTAGGCACCTCTTTAGCTTGTCCCACTCTTCTGTTTGTTTATCTTTGAGTCAAAAAGACCTTCTCTTAGTTACCATAGTGTTACAAGTTTTGATGACTGGTGGAACGATTTCCTCAATCTCGTTATTCTTCTTCAAGAAAATCTTGGCTATTTTTGTTCCTTTGAGTGTCCATAAGTTTTACCATCACTTTCATTTTGTCATTGCCTAACTAAATCTTACCACATAATCTTTGCCGTTCTATTAAATTCCAACTTTTCAATCCAGATTAGCACAATGAACTGGATGTAAAAGGAAACATTTTAGGAGGGCAGTGTTTTTACAGTGTTTTATAGTGGCTATAATGCTAGTCTATAAAAATATACAGGCACAAATGCAGATCTTGTTTCTGCCATTTCCTACCAGTTGTACTCCAGATATATCATCTGCTTCAGTTTTTCCATACGTAAAAATCAGATAATAATACGATGTCACAAGTTCACAGTGATATGAATAACAGAATCTATCATTTATTGATCTTACTATGTATATAAACCTCCAGCAAATTATTTACATACACTAGTCCTCATGAAGTATATTATGACCTAGTTTGTCACTTTAGAAAAACAAATGAAAACACTGGACTTTAAATATAACTGGTTTGATTCTGGTTTTTCTCTTTCTCGTTGGAGTACTTAGTTGGCAGAAAGAAATTACAAGCAAGAGAAGGTGTCGCAGCCCACTGAAGGTGGTGAACAAATGCAGAGAACATAAATGGGGCACATTAGTTTTAACTCATTAGAGAGAGAAAAAGTAACTGAAATTAGAGATGCTAATGAGTAACTTTAAAGGTATAGAAATTCCTAAGGAATTGGGTTTTAATACCAACTATTATCATTATCACAATTTTTAAATTTCCAGAATCTTTGTGGTATTTTATTTGATTTGTAATATTTTTTCAAACTCATTTGCCATTCGGTATACCAAATTTATGCCTAATGCATTTTTGCAAGGATAGAAATAAGAGGAAGTAAACTGTATCTAATTTTCACAAAGTTTAAATAGTTCACAGTAATATATATAGTGTGCCTCTTAATTTCTCCTAATATAAGATTATGGATGACCAATATTGTAATCGAACATCTTGGGGAAAAGAGAGAAATTGTCATAAAAAGTAGGCTTTACAATTTTACATATATATATTTAATAATAATATTTAGTTTAATAAATATGTATATATTTTTTTAACCTGTAAACCAGATGTTTTGCTTTTAGCAGATTCCTGTTTCTTCACGTTACCAAGAACCAACAAGCTACAAGTGTTAATGAAAATGGCTCCCATCTTCCAGAAGCAAACAAAATCCTAAATGAGTTATTTCAGATTGAAATACTGCGAATGCACAGCAGAGTTTAGTGAACATTTAGGGCAATATGCATGCAGCACAGATAAGGTCAGAATTGAACCTGCAAACAGCCAGGTTAGTGAACTGTACTGCAGTATTTTCAAAGTTTTCATTTGCTTTTCTTTCCTCCAGGAAAAATTATATAGCGGCTCCTATAAGCCAAAATCAAGGATGTGGTACCTAGGAAATTATTTTATTTTGACATCCTATGAAAATAAAGAAGCATGTTTCAGAGCTGAATATTCATAACACATATATTATTAGAGAACAAATAAACAGTGAATGTAAAAACATCAAGTTTTAAGCTGCCTCAGAGAAAGTACTTGGCAATGTTTAACTTTACCTGGTTCTTGTGATCCTGTAAAACAGCAATAGTTAAAGAAATTTTCTCACTCTGTTGTGTTCCAGGAAGCTAATTATTGCAAAGAAATCCTCCCCCCATATGAATTAGATAAGACTCAGGGTTGCTCCCCATGACAAGGCACAGACATGGCTCTCCAAATTCATTATTTTCTCCTCACAAAGGATGAGCTCAGCCTTTTGCCCTGGCTTATCAGTGGAAAAAGGATGCTTGTGAACCAAACTTTGCTTAAGTTTCTCTGCTTCCCCCAGGCCCCTGAACTTTGACCCACTCTCAGCCTGAGCCCTGTGTAACCCCTCCTTAACAGCTCCTCCAAGAGTTGGCAGGCGTCGGGGTACAGATCCTCTGATCTACTGCCCTATCACTGCCACCCCCACCCACTCATTCCTTCATCCCACTTCTGCACACGCTCCTCTTTCTTGTTTTGTTTTGTTTTGTTGCTGTTGTTGTTATCTTGTTCACTCTTCTTTATATAAGAAAAGCTGCTTTCTGCCTAACTTTTGAGGCATATGCAGAGTTC
>NW_006784763.1:4053837-4055378 GCF_000442215.2 Lipotes vexillifer | reverse complement strand
TTTCCCTACTGCAATCATCTTCCTCCCCTACCCTAATACTCCCTTTCCTTCTCTTGCAACAGTCCTTTTACATAAAAGGCTTTCCTCAGCTAAATCCTGAATGTTTTTTATTTGACATAGTTTAGAATAAATATGACCTATAAAAATCTTGTTACACGTGATTTTGAAACAAGTCAACAGATAAAGACACGGATAGATAGATACATAGACAGGTAGATAGATAGATGATAGATAGATAGATAGACAGAGAGGAAGAAAGAATTACAGAACTTGGTCATCTCTAACATTTATTGTCCAAACCAAAAAGCCATCATGAATCACTGTACTCTCCATCACTTTTTGCTTTATCTATATCTTCCCTTACACACTTTACCCAGAATTAACACCTTTGACTGTAAGTGTAAAACATTCATAAAAATAGAAGAATGAACTAATTAATATGCTTATTTCATTTTGATTCTCCTATGGCTATCCTTATTTCTCATTTCAACACTTTTCACAAGAGTTAATATGTAAGAACTCTAGGCAAATACTTGATAAATATTATAGTTATTAATGAGAATTAACTATTTTTCCTCCAATATAAAAACCTCCCTTAGCAGAGCCTAGAGATATCTTTGAATAGTACTTGTTTATAAAATAACTTCCATATTTATCTCTTCACCCTCCAAAAGCTCTTATATAAAAGTCTAGCCTATAGATGTTGTGTTATTATCTGCTCTTTATTGAGGAAGAAATGATTAGTACATCTAAATTAATGCTCCAAGTTCACACGGATAAGTGTCAAGTTCTTTTGATTAATATATGTTTTCTGTATTAGAAAGTGAAAATATTGTAGACATTGTACCTAGTAATTAGAAGTTTGTGAAATTCATTTTTTTGCTTTTTTGCCTGAGTTGCTAGGAAAATCAGTTAGGCTAGCATTTTACTTTTTCGCAGCAACGATCCTTAACCTAATTATTTGCTGCTCTCTCTACCTTGGCTTTAATACTTTTAGTAAGACTCCTTACAATTTCCCTTTTTCTTTTTTTTCATAAAGTAGTTGAGGATATATTAATAGATGCACAAAATGATGTTTACTTATAATTACTTTTCAAGAATCTTTCTTTAGTGCCTGGAGAGCAAACTTTCACAGTGTGATTAAGGCAGTCTTTAGGTAGTGAGGATTCTGCCTCTTATACTTTCAACCTCTCATTGATCATGAATCAGAAAGGTGGATATGTCTTTTTTAAAGCCTCATTTTAAATGTTTCTATGAAAATTGGTGAGATCCTGATGTGAAGACAAGCAGAATGTCTTTGTAGTTAGAACATCTCATCTGGAATTCTGGTTCAACCACTTATTTCCTAAGTCGCCTTTAATGAAGCATTTACTATCTCTCTTAAGCTTGGTTCTTTGGTCTGTGAAATGGGGCTATGGAATAATCACTATTTCAGAGACATTTTGTAAATATAAAATGAAAGCATGAGCAAAAGTACTATTTCAAATGCTATGTGTCATAAAACACATAATTATTGTACTTTACAGAGCTTCAGGGAAAGA